>NW_006204675.1:920313-924659 GCF_000334495.1 Tupaia belangeri chinensis | reverse complement strand
GAAAAGGGACCCCTCCTACACTGTTGGTGGGAATGTAAACTAGTTCAACCACTGTGGAGAACAATATGGAGGCTCCTCAAAGATCTCCAAATAGAATTAGCATTTGATCCAGCAATCCCACTTCTGGGTATTTACCCAAAAGACAGAAGAACACTCAGTCAGAAAAGTGCTTGCACATCAATGTTTATTGCAGCATTATTCACAATTCCCAAGACATGGAACCAACCTAAATGTCCACAAACTGATGAATGGATTGGAAAAGTGTGGTATGTATACTCTATGGAATACTACTCAGCCATAAAAAATAACAGGACCCTGGCATTTGATAGAAAGTGGTCAGATATGGAGGATCTATTGCTGAGTGAAGTAAGTCAGGCTATGAAAGAAAGATATTGTATGTATCCACTCAATATATATTGACTATCTGCACTCTATGGTAGAGAGTGAAAAATTGGAGGACATAAAATCAGTGATGGTACTTAACAAGAATAGGACAATCTGGAATGGGGGGAGGTGAAGAGAAGAGGATAGAGAAAGATAGCAAGAGAACAAATAGGCAGGATGTTAGTGAGAAACAGATATGACTTATTACCTGTTGATGATGACATGTACAGTATTGTCAACTGGATTGGTCTGAGAAGTATTTCATGATGGGTAAAGTCTGTTTACAAGCAAAATGAGAAATAGCAATTGACTTTTTAAAAAATAATAATAATAATGATAATGATTGGGAAAAACAGAAAAGATATTGAATGATGAAGGGGGAGATTAATGTCTCTGTATTGACAGATATGCATGGCATTCCCTTCTGAAAAAGCAATGTAATACACTGTAAAGTTATATGTAATCCAATGTAATATAAAGATTATGATGATAATAAAAAAGAAAAAAATAAGATTATACACTATGACTATGTAGGTAGGCTTTATTCCAGGGTTGCAGGGATGGTTCAACATATTCATAACAATAAATGTAGTACACCATATTAACAGAAAGAAAGATAAAATATGTGATTATCCAGATAAAAACACTGATAAAATACATCTCTTCATGATTAAAACTATCAACAAACAGGCATTGAAGGAAAATTTTTCAACACACTAAAAGTCATATATACAAAAAAAAAAAAAAAAGCCATAGCTAAAATTTTACTGAATGAGAAAAAGCCAGCTTTCTCCTCCCCCCCTCAAAAAACCCAAAAAAACCAAGCACTGTCTCCACTCTTTTTAAACATAGTACTGGGAGGTCTAACTAATGCAATTGGACAAGAGAGTCAAATAAAATAAAATCCAAATAGAAAAAGAAGAAAGGAAGTTATATCTACATGCAGCTGATTTGATTTTACAAAAAGAAAGTCCAAAAGATTTTCCAAAACACAAAACAAAACAAGAGAAACCCAACTCCTAAAGGTGAAAAATGAATATAGTAAAATAGCAGGTTAAAAAAATCAACATACAAACGTCTAACTTTTTATACAATAACAAAAAACAGAGATATAATTTAATAAAGAAACCACATTTACAATAGCCACAGACCAAGAAGACATCTAGGAATAAACCTAATGAAAGAAGTTGGAGATCTCTACAAGAAAAGTAACTATAAAACACTTGCAAACATATTTTTTTAAAAGTACAGTTAAACAAACCAAACAAACAAACAAACAAACAAAAAAATCTATGCACACACACACACACAAAATCCCATGGAAAAAACTCCATGGTTCTGGATTTAAAGAATTAATATAATCAAGTTGTCAATTCTACCCAGATTAATCTATAACTTCAATGCAATTTCAATCAAACCACAGAAATATTCTTCATGGAAATATAAAAACAGTTGTAAAGTTTGTCTGATTCATAAATGGCCTTGTATTACCCAAATCAATACTGAGCAAGTAAAATAAAGTAGTAGATATAAATAAAGACATAAATAAACAAAGGACATTTCACTTCTAAACATGTTACATATGTAATTACAAAACATATTACAATACTGTGATAACCAAAGCAGCATGATATTAGTAACATCATGATACCAATACCATCATATAACCTACCATAATAGGCAGGTAGACCAACTGAGCAGAAGTAAAATCCCAAAATAAAGCCCAAAACATACAGCCAACTGATTCTTGTTAAGTAGCACAAGAAATTCAGTGGGAAAAAGAAAATTTCTTTAGCAAATGATGCTAGGAGAAATGGTTATATACCCACAGAAAAATGAAACTAAACCCTTATCTCTCACCACTAACAAAAATGAACTAAAAGTGGACTGAAGATTGAAACAAACCTGAAACTCTTAACTATAGATGAAAAACACAGGGAAAACTCTTGAAGGCCTTGGAGTAGACAAAGACTTATTTAAAAAGACCCTCCAAGCATAGGGAATACACCCAAAAGTAGATAAGTGGGACTGTATCAGGCTGAGTACTGCACTGTAAAATATTAATAATTAGAGTGATAAGACAGCTCTCAGAGTGGGAGAATATATTTGCAAACTTTACCTTAGGAAAGTGACTGAAAACCATATTCTACAGGGAAGTCAAACAGCTTACCCATAAAATCATCATCATCATCATCAAAACAACATCATCATCATCTAAATTAAAAGATGGGGAAGTGAGCTGAATAGACAACTCTCTAAGAAAGATGTAATGAATGGTAAGAAAGCCTTTAAAAACATGTTTAAGGGGACCAGCAGTTAGCATAATGGCTATGTTGTTGGACTCCCACATAGTTGACTATGGGAGGCTGCGCACCAGCAAGTCCGAGAGGCCATTTCCACGAGTCTCTTACTATTGCCATCTTAGGCTCAGAGAGCAAACAATTACAAAGGCAACAATTGGCTCCCCTTCAAAAATCTCACCTTCAAAACCATATTCTGATTGGCCACTTCCCATTGCAAATCGGTGAGCTTACAATCCTTCAGATTTGCATATCCAGCACCTCATGATTGGTCCACAAAGCAACCGATCATAACCCACCTTTTATTACCCTTCATTCAACCAATCACAGCCCACCAACATGTATATAACCACGATCCCTGGCCCATAATTGCCAGACAACCAGGAAGACAACCCAGATGACCCTGAAGACCCTGAAGAGTTGTGACACCATGTCACCTCTGGACGACCCTGAGCTGTGACACCACGTCATCTCTGGATGACCCTGAGCTGTGACATCGTGTCATCTCTGGATGACCCTGAGCTGTGACACCTTGTTGTCTCTGGACAACCCTGAGCTGTGACACCGTATTGTCTCTGGACGACCCTGAGCTGTGACACCACATCATCTCCTGATGACCCTGAAGAGTTGTAATACTGTGTCATCTCCGTGCTGCCCACAATAAAGAGACGACCCTGAAGAGACATTGTGTCATCTCCGTGCTGTGACAGAGCACCGTTCGTCCCGTCTCTCACTCCTCCCTCAGAAAACCTGTTCGTCTGTTCTGAAAGCTGGGACATGTGGCGCCTGAACACAGACTTGGGTATGAGGGATCCAGTGAAGAGCTCCCGAAGAAGGCTCCAGTGCAGAGCAAGCAAGAAAAGCTGGTGGAAAACAGAAGGGGATGAAATGGACTCATCCAGAAGAGGACAGCATAGATTCATCCAGAAGGGGACAGCAGAGACTCATCCCAAAAAAAGCCAGCAAAAAACATAAAAGGATGAACAGAAGATGTCCTGGTAAGTATTTACTTACGTTTTATTTTAAGTATGGGTAATAATGGGACAAAAGCTTAGTCAGCATAAAATATCCGTTCAGAGCTTAATAGAAGCCCTTGTCGTTATGGTTGCTAAGGGAGAGCAGATCATGCAAAATGGTGAACCCCAGGAGGAGGCTATAGCCACCTCAGATCTAACCAAGGATTCTAAAATTGAAAAAGAACAGGGAGAGGATCTTATTTCCCTAGATAGTGAGGAAGAAGTTAAAAGCCCCAGAAGCAAGACAAAACCCCCCAAAATCTAAAAAACTAAAAAAGAAAAACAACCTTAAGACTCTACAAGAGCCAAAGAAAAACGAATCATCAACTAATTCAGAGGAGAAAATCCTAGAGGCCAAGGCTGATAAATATAATAACTCAAAATGGCAATCAGAAAAAGAAACTTTAGAAACAAATACTGTCATGTGCAATAACCCAAAATGGCCGTCTGAACAAAAAACTTTAGAAGCAAAGGCAGTCAAATACAATAATTCAAAGTGTCTGCCTTTCAAAGAATGACCATGATCTTACAACGCGGTCACATCTGCATCAGCTTTGGTGATGCCGGTTATTGACCCTAGGGAAGAGATTTTGAATAAAATTAAACAATTTGAAGAACAAATTCAATTAGAAAAGAAACATCAAGA
>NW_006204675.1:919211-920003 GCF_000334495.1 Tupaia belangeri chinensis | reverse complement strand
GAGTGATTTCTCACTTCCTGTAGGTCTGTCTGGTGAGTGCACAGGCCCTATAGTGAAAACCTCTCAAAAAAAAAAAAATTAAAACAGTTTAGATACCACAACCATCAATGAACTTTGAGGAATGGGAAGCCTTCCCGGTAACAGAAACCATAGATCAACAAGGGCAAGCATGTCACCACATATGTGGCTTTGATTTTAGATTGGCAAACATTGGCCCGTGCTGCGCTCTCTGGAGATGATTTCAAACAGCAATCAGGTCATATAGAAATAAGACAGATTTATCAGGATATATTCGCCTATGTTCTGATATTGGGTCAGCATACCAACAGGGATTGGCTCTGGCCAATGCTCTTAAAAGTTATACTGTTTGCCAATTTCTTAACCATAATAATGGAGGCAATTGCTTCAATTGTGGTTGGCCTGACATATGACAAAGATCCTGATACAATCATCCAGTCATATACAAAAGATCAAATTAATTGGCTATTCCAACAAACAGATTTCTGGTCTATTGCACGTGGTGCTTCCTTTGCTAAAACTATTGATAACCATCTTCCTCCAAATAAATTTTATATTTTTTATCTATCCATGATTTTGTTTTATGTTCATGTTTCTGTTGGTACATTTAGTGGTTTCATTTTGCCATGGCACAAACTGGTGAGGCCGGCAAACATGTTATTTCCCATGTATTTGCCACACTCTCGGTTATAGGTAAACCTCAACAAATTAAAACAGATAATGGCCCAGGTTACACAGGAAACAATTTTGCCTCTTTTTGTAAACAACTTCACA
>NW_006204675.1:913481-918572 GCF_000334495.1 Tupaia belangeri chinensis | reverse complement strand
GGTATGGACTCCTCCCCTTTTTCCTCCCCATACTTGGTCCGATTCTGGGTTTACAGATTGTTTGCTCTTTGGGGCCTTTTCTCTTTAATAAGCTCATGGCTTTCCTTAAATGCCAAATTGATGACTCCATAAAAATGCAGCCTATCCAAGTCCACTAACAAAACCTGTAGATGGAGTATCATGGAGCCTAGACATTGCTCCTGCCTGAGGTGCTGAATCGGTTAGCCAAAGATGGGTAAGAGAGTCTGAGCCTAACAGCTGTACAGTCCTCCCACCTAAGACAGGAAACCCATCATTAGAAAAACACTTGTATAGCTGTGGGCCAAAGAAGTCAGAGGGTTCCTCACACCAGTCACCCCCATGACCACAGACTGCAATGAACACCTCAACAGTGCCCCTGCATTTGCAGCTGGCCCTGAGTGAAATAACCCAGTCCATGATCATAGAGCAAAGACAAAAATTCAAGGAACATCTGCTAAGAAGAAAAACACAGTTTTGGCAGGAAAATCAGATAGTATCAGTAGAGGCCAGAGAGCAATGATTCCTGAGGTACAGGTTGAAGAAGGGGAAAAAAGTTAAGAAACTTAAAACAAAAATGGCTGATGAAAATGCCAGTAGACCCACAGAGAGCACAAATAATGCAATAATTGGAAAATATATATATATATATTCCTATAAAACCTTCAAATGAATTAACCAATTCAACTATACCAGTTGATATACATAATTTTGACAATGCCAATCAAACTCTGCAGTTGTTATTGATTATAGATTATGCCCCAAGTCAATAAATGACATAGAGCCAGGTATTTCACTTTAATAATAATAAGAAGAAACAAATCACTACAGAAAAATCAAAGCAAGATATTAAAGTGCCCAACTAATTTATTCTTGGATCTTATTGTGGCCAAATTGCGCAGTCTAAGATTAATTCATTTAGAAAACCTCTACAAGCCAAAGATGAGAGTTCTACAACAACAAAGAAACTTTCAACTACTGTCTTTAAAGTCACAAAGCCTCAACCTGTAAACATCAAAACTGTAGTAGTGAAAAGTAGTAGATCCTAAAATATGATCACTACACTAAATCTGTGAGCACTACATCCCAGAGCACACAACTTGTTCGACCTACTATAAGAAATCACCACACTAATACCTGGGACATAGTGAAAGAAGGCATAAATAGGACCTCTGCCAATGTTACAATCTGGAAAGGGCCTCATGAAAAAAAAAAAGTCATTATATTAAAAAATGCTTTTATCTAGTGTCACAACCAGTTCTTCTGAAGACATAAAAAGAATTAAGTCACTATCAAGAAGCATTACATCTGAAATTATAGCTAGGTCTACTTCATCTTCTAACACCAAACTAATAGAAAAGTCAAAATCCATTCAGCAGCAAAGACACACTATAGCAAAAGCCAACTATTAGTAATAGATCAGCCCAGCTCAAAGAAACTGCAGGAGAAAGAAAAGCTCATCTGAGTGGGAAGCCAACAAAGAATGCTGAAAAGACCACCTAATTCAGTAGTTACCTAGCCTGAGTCTGAAGCACAAAATAAAAAACCAGTTGGGTCCCTCTGGACTACCATGGAAGAAGATAAACAAAGATTATTTACTGCAAAAGTAAATAAGACATTTTCCAAATGCCTGAACCTGATTAATGAGGGATGCCCAGAAAAAATATTGGTCACGCTGAATGACTTGATTAAAAATATTGCAGATTAAAAATATTGCTAATAAACTTGTTAAATATTGGATATGCCTGCATTATTGAATCAATTACAAGTTCTATTGAAGATATTATCACAATTTATGAGCAGGCCATTCTGGCAGGGGCTCAGTCTATATAAGAGAGATGTGGCATTTGAGTGTAGATATTATCACAATAAAGAATCAAATTTAATTTGGAGAAAAATATTGAGGATTATTATGTAATCAAACAAATCCAAATTGACACTGAATATGTAGGTGTAAATCTACAACCAGGAAAACCAGAAATGGAGAATAAAGATCATCAAAATGTGGTATTTGGGGATTGTGAAAAGTAGCAAGATGACAAAAGATTCAACCTGTGATGTTAAAATTTCCAATACAGAAACCAGGGCAGGTTGCTTAATAAAATATAATGTGTCTATTACTCCATACTTGCAAAGTGTAAAGAAGGTGCAATTTGATAAAATAAATTCTACATTTAAAGAGCTTAAATTTCTGACACCAGTGAGATGATCTCGACGTCTTCAAGAGAAGACTTCTATATTGCTACATATGTTAAAAGACCGTTATCCTTGTGTGTCTTCATTGGAACAGTTAACGAAGTTAGGAAGTGATATGCTGCCCTAATATAGAACTGTGCCAGATGTACTCCAAGGATGAAATAGCAGAAGAGGTGTGAAACTATGATAAGATAATGAGGTTTTATTACTAGTGTTCACTTTGGTTTTGTATTTCTCTTAGGCCTGGATTTGGCCAAGTAGCTAAGTGTCCTAAGTATTCATGGCAGTGAGCTCTTTACTGTGTAGCAGGAGTTGCCCTTCTGTGCATTGGAAAACTAATCCTGCTCCCAGTCTCAACAGTTTTTCTTTAATATGAGTAAATTTTGTCAACTTGTTTCTTTATTCCTTAATTATAAACAGGTTTTGGCATAATGTTATTTGATCACTTACTAAATGTAAGTACTAATGGTTCATAGTCAGAAAATGAGATGTTCTAAATAAAATTTGGGTTTTTATTGACATATTTAAAATTTTATGATATAGTTTTCCTGCCTTTAAACATACTGTTTTTTTTTTTTTTTGCCTTTCTTTGATTGGCATAAAAGTCAAAAACATTCTTTTTTTTTTTTTTTTTGCCTTTCTTTGATTGTCATAAAAGTCAAAAATTGTTATGTTTAGAGTCACTTTCTTCAAATATTAAAATGTAAAGTGTTAAGCTTGCATTTTCACCAAATTTATGTTACCAAAGTTGGGCTCCATTGTATCCTCTGGACTGCTTATAGTGCTTTACTGTTACTTTTCATCATTAACAGAGTCTGTGTCTATGATATCTTAGCACCTTTCTTTTGACTCTAACTAAGGTCACCAAGTATATAGTTTCCTGTTAATAAATTTTGCATTTCCAAGAGAAGGTACTCTGTATAAAAAAGAAAAGGCTACATATTTAGTAGACATTCACAACTACACCTAATCCAAGTTCTTTTTAAACTTGACTGTCTAAAATGTTAACATTTTAATGCATATGGCTTAATTTATAGTTAATAGACTATTAGAATGGAGTTAGGGAAATAATATATATTATTTAATAAATGTTTTTCTAGTGAATTATCTAAAAATTACACTCACTTTCTTAATAAAAATTTCACTGCTAAATGATGTCTCCTGAAACATGACAGTTACCCATAGTAAATACTTTCTTCTCCCCACACATAATACTACCAGTAAAATTGTCTCATAAAGCACAAAATAATACTTTAATGGCATACATCTATCAACTCTATAGTGTGAAATAAGTGAAATTTTAATAGTAAAACATCAAAATAATGTATGTAGTTGAATATCATATACTTATGTGTATATGTTTATGTTTATTTCATTTGTATATCTTTATTCTATTTATTATATTCTCATCCTAGAGTAGAATTTTTATTCTTTTAACTGCACACCTAATGTGTATACAATGAAAATACGTGTATTATTAAAACAAAAGAGAGAAAAAAAAGAACACTTACATAGCCATGTTTATTGCAGTATTATTTACAATTGCTAGGGCGTGGAATCAACCAAAATGTCCAAAAATGTATTAGTAGATTAAAAATAATGTGACATATGTGCTCTATGAAAAACCATTCAGTCATACAAAACAATGAGACCCTGACATTTCACACAAAATGGATGAGTATAGAAGACATAATGCTAAGAGAAGCAAGCCAGACTGCTGAAAGAAACATTTCCTATTTCATGTTTCCTCTCCCTCTCTCCACCTGCCTCCCCCTTCTCTCTCTATATATATATGTAGATAGATAGATAGATAGATAGATAGATAGATACGATAGATAGATAGATAGATTCAAAGGCATAGAAACTATATTCAGCATCTCCTCAGACCATGATGGAATTAAACTTGAGTTTAATTTTAAGAGAAATCCTCAAAAATACTCAAGTATATGGAAACTAAATAACCTACTCCTGAATGACTTCACAGATACTGAAGAAATAGACTGAAATTCATGGGAGCCAATGACAATGAGGATACGAGTTTCTATAATCTTTGGGACATTGCAAAACCAGTCATAAGAGGGAAGTTCATAGCAATTAGTACACATAAGAAGGAGACAAAAAGAAGGCAAATGGATCACATAATATCATATCTCAAAGAATTGGAAAAGCAAGAGCAAAAATATACAAAAATCTCCAGGAAAAAAAAATGATACAAATATGAGCAGGAAAAAATTAACAGAAAATAAATAAACTATACAGAAAATAAATGTAAGTAAAAGCTGGTTATCTGAAAAGGAAGCAAAATTGATACACCATAGCAAGACCTATTAAGAGAGAAAAGAACTAGGTAAGTCAAATCTGCAATGAAGCAGGCAATATAACAACAGACATAGTAGAAACACAAAACATCATTAGAGAATACTATGAACAATGAAATGACAAGAGGCAAGAAAATCTGGATGAGATGGACAAAGCCCTGGACAAATATACTCTACCGAGATTGAGGCAGGAGAATATAGAAAGTAAGAAGCCACAAGGTTGAATCAGTAATAAGAAACCTCCCAAAAAAAAAAAAGCCCTGGCCCTGATGGCTTCACCTCTGAATTCTACAAAACTTTTAAAGAAGAGTTAACCCCTATTCTGCTCAAGTTATTTCTAAAGATACAAAACAGGTGAATTCTTCCCTGATTAAATTCTATGGAGACTTTATCCCCTTTATCCTTAAAAAAACATCAGGACAGGGGACCAGCAGCTAGCGTAATGGCTATGTCACTGGACTCCCACAGTCGACCACGGTTTGCATCCCAGACCCGGTGGCTTAAACTCACGCCGGGCGCGTGTGCATGCATGACCAAGATCCCAAGAGGAGAGTGGAGG
>NW_006204675.1:902273-913450 GCF_000334495.1 Tupaia belangeri chinensis | reverse complement strand
GATTTCTCACTTTCTACCTCTCTGTCTCTCTCTGTCTGTCTGGCGAGCACACGCACCCTATAGCAAAAACCTCTCCACACAAAAAAAAAGAAAAAAAAAAACAAAAACGTAAGGGGAGGACAAGGAAAGAAAACTATAGACCAATATCTCTGATAAATATAAATGCAAAGATTCTCATCAAGAAACTAGCAAATCATATCTAACAGCTTATAAAAGAGATTACACATACTGATCAAGAAGGCTTTATTCCAGCAATGCAAGGTTGGTTCAACATATGAAAAACCATAAATTTAATACACCACATAAACAGGAAAATCATATCAATTGATGTATAAAAATCATTTGATAAGATACAACATTCCTTCATGATCAAGACTCTCAGCAATATTGCCAGAGAAGGATCATTTCTCAACACAATAAAAGTTATCTATAAAAAACTCATAAGGAACAGTTTTTTTTCCGGCATAAATACAGTCTATATCATTCTCAACAAATAACATTATCCTACATATTATTGTCAACAAATAGTTTTTTATTTTTGTTTTATTTTATTTTTGTGTTAATCATGTTGTTTTTATTCTGTTTCCCTCTGTACTCCTATTACCTACCCAGTATTACCTCTGCCTATTGCTTATTGTCTTTACTATCCACATTGCCACTCCTGCTATTACATTTTCTCATATTTCAATTTCTGCTATAGAGAACATTATATCCTGAATGGAGAAAAGCTGGCTTTTCCACTAAAAACAAGTACAAGACAAGGATGCCCACTTTCTACACTCCTTTTTAATATAGTACTCAAAGTCCTTGCCAATGCAATCAGAAAAGGGGAAAAGAATTCAAATAGGAAAAGAGATAAAACTCTTTTATTTGTAGATGACATGATCATATACATAGAAGACCAATGGTATCCACAAAAAAAGTCCCTGGAAGTAATACATGAATACAGTAAAATTGTAGAATGCAAAATCAACATAGAAAAATCTAAAGTATTTATATATATGAACAGCAGGCATACTGAGATAGAACTAAGAAAAGTAATTCCATTTACCATAGACACAAACAAGTATAAGATACCAAGGAATAAATCTAACCAAAGAAGTTAAAGACCACCACAAGGAATACGACAAGAAGCTAAATAAAGAAATGAAAAATGACAAAAAAAAAGTGAAAGGACATCCCAAGTTCCTACATCAGAAGAATTGATCTAATCCAAATGGCAATTCTACCAAAATTAATCTACATATTTAATGCAATGCCAATCAAAATATCAGACTTTTTTTAGATATCTAGAAAGGACAAACATAAAATTTATCTGGAATCATAAAAGACCCCATATTGCCAAAGCAATCCTGCAGAAGAAGAGTGGATTGGGTGACATCTCACTTTCTGACCCAAAAATATACTACAAAGCTATAGTAATCAAAACTGCATGTTGGGACCATCAATTGGTGTAATGGCTACATCACTGGACTCTCATGTAGTTGACTGCAGTTGGAGTCCAGGACCCAGTGGCTTAAACTCATGCTGGGCACGAGTGTGTGCATGCCCAAGATCTCGAGAGGAGAATGGAGGAGAAGGGATTGCAGAGTGGCCATCCCCCCTGGGAGGTAATTTCTCACTTTCAGTCTCCCTCTGTCTGTCTGGCAAGAACACGCACCCTATAGCAAAAACCTCTCAAATAAACAAACAAACAAAATGGCATGTTACTGGCACAAAAACAGGTGAACCAATGGAACAGAACAGAATCCTCAGAAATAAACTCTCAAACATACAGTCAACTGATTTTTTAAAAAGGGTACAAGTCAATCCAGTGGGAAAAGGAAAACCTCTTCAGTCAATGGTGTGGCACAAATGACATCCACCTGTAGAAAGATGAACCTGAACTCCTACCTGTCACCACTGACAAAAAAAAATCAACTCAAGGTGGACCAAAGATTTCAACATAAGACCTCAAACTACAAAATTGTTCCTGAAGAACATGCAAAACTCTGGGAAACACTGGGGTAGGCGAAGACTTCTTAAATAAGACCCCAAACACAGTCCAATAATCCCAAAAATTGACAAGTAGGATTACATCAGATTAAGAATTTGCTGAAAGAATAGAGTCTGAGGAAGGACAATTAGAAGAAAAATGGAGAGGCAAAGCATTAATGGTACAAAGAAATGGGGTAGTATCTGTAAATGATATCTTTATAGTATTATCAACTGGGCTGGGGAGAAATGTAAACATGTTGGAATATTCACTTTGCAAGCTAAATGATGTGATTAAATGTATAAAAGAAGTTTAAGTAAAATAAAATGAAACATTTTCACATAATAAGAGTTCAAAAAAATGATTGGAAAATTGGGAAGTTGGGTAGAATTTGAAGACCCTTGAATTCAAGGTGGAATAATTTGTAAAAGAATGGAGATTGGTGATTTCAAAGATAGGTAGTGATATAGTTAAAGAATGTATTGTGGGTCCAGCAGATGGCCCATTGTTTGTCATTGGACTCCCAGGTAATTGACTACAGTTCGAGTCCTAGACTCAGCAGCTTAAAACTCACACCAGGTTCATGTGTGTACATGCTTAAAATCTTGAGGAGAATAGAAAAGAAGGAATTATGGCATGGTCATCCCCCATGGAGGGTGATTTCTTGTTTTTTGTCTCTCTGCCTGTCCATGAAACACACATGCCCTACAGCAATAATCTTTAAAGAAAAAAATTCATGGATATTAATCTTTGCTGATACTAAAATAAGCTACTAATAAAAAGGTAAAATATAAAGAAGAAAAACAAGAGAGTAAAAAAAAAAAAAATCTACAACTAGAACCACCATATAACCCAGAAATTACTCTCTTAGTTATCTATCTAGAGCACAGAAAAATTCTGAGAGAAACACTTGTACATTATGTTTACTGCAGCATTACTTACAATTGCTTGGACATGGAATCAACCCAAATGTCCAAAGAGAAATGAGTGGATTAAAAAAAAAGTAGCATAAGTATGTTATAGCATAATACTCAAAAAAAAAAAAAATCAATAAACAAACAAAAAAAGAGACCCTTGGCCAGCAAGGGTCCCTGAGGCAGCGCATATCTCTGGTCCCAGCCCCAGCCCCAGTTATCCCAGTTCCACCCCTGGCTAGCAAGACCTCAACTCTCCTCCCAGGAAGGTAGACAACATTTTTTTCTTGTTCAACAAGGGGCTCTCAGGCAGGGCCAGTCTTGGCACATGACTTTCTTCTTTATTGTCCTTCACACAATTTTCTTCCCTCTTATATTATCATCTCCTCTTCATTATATTTCCTCCTAGAGGAACTAGATAGGTCTAGAACCACAGTTCTCAAGTACCCTAGTACTGCAAGGCTCCCTGGGATCCTCCATTTATTGAAACACCTGTGAAAAAGAGATACTGCTCCTCAGATACCTGAAGAGAAAGTTTATCCTATGGGGACCACATTGCTAAACACAGCAGCCCACAGTAAAAGGGAAACACACTTGTTCCCAGTAAAAGAAACATTCTCCTAATAGTTATCTAAAAGTGAACACACCTACCAATGGCAAGAAGCAGAAGAGCCTCAACTCTGAATAAACTAGGAAATATGTCTCTATCAAAAAGAACACAATAACTCCCCTCTAACTCTCAAGAATAAAAAAAAAATGGTTACCAAATTGTCAAAGCAGGATGAATTTATAACATTCACAGTGACAAAACTCTAAGCTAGAACAGAAAAAAGACAAAAAAACTCCAGAAGATTAGGAGTTCCTTCCACAACATTAAAGAAGAAATGGCCACTATAAGAAATAATCAGCTGAAACTATCAGAGATGAAGTCGGTAATACAGGAAATCAAAACTCTCTTGAAAGTATTAAAAGTTACAGCATGCTAAAGATCAAATCTTTGATATAGAAGATAAAACTTCTGACCTAGAATAAAACACCAAAAAGATAGAGAAAATGACAAAAAAGAGAGAATAATATGCAAGAAATACTAGATTCTATTAAACATCTAAACATCTGAATACTTGGTATTCAAGAAGACAGAAAAAGCTAATAAGGGTATAGAAGATCTATTCCATGATATCCTGTAAGAAAACTTCCCAAGTCTAGAGAAGCACTAAACATCCAGACTCAAGAAATACATAACACCCTAAATACAATCAATCCAAGAAGATCTTCCCCAAGGCACATCTTAGCAAGACTAGCAAAGACCACAGAGAAAGAAAAGATACTAAAACTGGCAAGAGAGAAACAAGTGACTTACAAAGGTCATCCCATCAGTCTAACAAAGGACTTTTCACCGAAACAATGCAACCAAGAAAAGAATGGGAAGATATATTGAAATCATTAAAAGAGAAACAATTTCAAACAAGATTATTATATCCTGGAAGATTATCCTTCATGTGGAAAAAAATAGATTAAAATATTCTCTGATAAACAAAAGCTGGAAGAATTTGTTAACACCAGACTAGTTCTTCAAGAAACTCTGAAGAAAGTACTGTTCCAGGAAAAATAAAGGATGAACAACCAGAAATAAGGAAATAAAAGACAACCAAGACAATGGCCAACATAAATGTAGGAACAAGTATGGAAATATTGATAATAAAATCGAATGTAAATGGATTAAATTTTCCAGTGAAGAAAAACAGACGGGCAAAATGCATTTTAAAAAAGAGAAACCCTCTATCTGTTGCCAACAAAAACACATCTCATGGATAAACACATACATACAATAAAAGTAAAAGGCTGGAAAAATGTATTTCATGCAAATGGAAACCAAAAAAAAAGCACAAATCATGAAACTAATTTCTGACAAAATTGGCATTAAAACAAAAACTGTTCAAAGAGACAAAGAAGGGCACTATATTATAGTAAAAGGATTACTCCATCAAAAAGATATAACAATTGTAAATATCTATGCACCTAACACAGGAGTATCCAAATACATGAAGGACAGACTTAAATGTAAAAGGAGAGATAGACAGCAACACACTAATTGTTGGAGACATCAACACCCCACTATCCCTTCTGGAGAGATCATTAGATAAAAAAATAGGTCAAGGGAGAAAGGATCTAAATGACACCATAAATCAAATGGACTTAACAGACAACTATAAAATTTTCCACCCAAAACTCACAAGGTACATTTTTTTTCTCACCATCAAACAAAACTTTTTAGAAGATCGATCACATGATAAAGCAACCCTCTATAGATTCAAAGACATAGAAACTATATCCAGCATTTTTCCTAACCATGATGGAATAAAACTTGAGTTTGAATTCAAGAGAAATACGGAAAAATACACACACTAAATATGGAAACTAAGTAACACTCCGGAAGGTCTGCACAACTACTGAAGAAATAAAGACTGAAATCAAAAGATTCATGGAGGCAATGGCAAAGAGGACAAGAGGTTCCACAATCTTTGGGGCACTGCAAAAGCAATCATAAAAGGGAAGTTTATAGCAATTAGTGCACATAAAAAGAAGAGGGAAAGAAGGCAAAAGGATCGCCTAACTTTGTGCCTCAAAGAAATGGAAAAGCAACAGCAAAAAAAAAAAAAAAAAAAAAAAAATCCAATAAACTCCAGGACAAATGAAATAATAAACATCCTAGCAGAAATAATGAAATAGAAGATAAGCAAATTATACAGAAAATAAGTGAAAGTATAATCTGATTTTTTTGAAAAGAGAAACAAAATAGACATACCACAAGCAAGACTTACTAAGAGGAGAGAAATAAACCAGGAAAATCAAATCCACAATGAAGCAGGCAATATAACAACAGACATAGTAGAAATACAAAACATCATTAGAGAATACTATGAACAATGATAAGCCAAGAAACAAGAAAATCTGGATGAGATGGACAAATTTCTGGACACATGTAATCTACCAAGATTGAGCCAGGAGAATATAAAAAGTATGAATAGGCCCATAATAGACCGCAAGATGGAATCAACAATAAATAACTTCTTAGCAAATAAAAGCCCTGGTCCTGAAGGTTTCACCTCAGAATTCTATAAAACTTTTAAAGAAGAGTTAACTTCCATTCTGTTCAAGTTATTTGTAAAGGTATAAAAGGGTGAATCTCTCCCTAAATCATTGTATGAAGCCTCCACTACCCTTATTCTTAAAACAGAAAAGGACAGGACAAGGAAGGAAAACTACAGACCAATATCTCTGATGAATATAGATGAAAAAATTCCCAACAAGATACTAGCAAATCATATCCAACAGCTTATAAAACTGATTATACATCACGACCTGGTAGGCTTTATTCCAGAAATGTAAGGTTGATTCAACATATGCAAAAATCATAAATGTAATACACCATATTAACAGAAGGAAAAAGAAAAACGATATGATTTTTATGAATTGATGCAGAAAAATTATTTGATAAGATACAACATCCCTTTATGATCAAGACTCTCAGCAATTGGCAAAGAAAGGTCATTTGTCAACACAATAAAAGCTACCTATGAAAAATCCACAGTAAACATTATCCTGAATGGAGAAACACTCAAAGCTATTCCACTAAAAATTGGTACAAGACAAGAATGCCCACTTTCTCAATTATTTTTCAATATACTACATGTAGTCATCACCAACACAATCAGAAAAAAAAAGAAAAGACATTTAAATAGAAAAAGAAGAGGAGAAAATCTATTGACAGATGACATGATTGTATATATAGAAGACCCAATGGTATCCATAAAAAAAATACCTGGGTTAATACCTAGCTCTGCCTCTCTCCACAGACTTTCCTTGCCTGCCAGTGAGGCGCAAGGTCTACCTACAAACCTCTGGCTAGCAAGGGATATTGAGGGAGGGTCACCTCTGACCCCCCCACCCCACTTCCAGACTCCCCAGCCCAAGACTCCACCTCCTAGACTTCTCTTGCCTGCCAGCAGGCACAAGATCCACCTATAAGCCCCTGGCCAGCAAGGGATATTGAGGGTGGGTCACCTCTGACACCTACCCCACTTCCACACTCCCCAGCCCAAGCCTCCACCTCCTAGGTAGGTAGATAGGATCTCCCTGCAGTGGCTTTTTTCTTGAAACCCCTCTATTCTCTCATTAACACCTAGCTATGCCTCTCTTCACAGACTTTCCTTGCCTGCCAGCAGGCTCAAGGTCCACTTAAGCCTCTGGCCAAATCGCACACTATGCTAATGCTTGGCATGTGACTTTTTCTTTATTTTTCTCTGTTGTTTTTCATTTCATATTACCCTCTCCTCCTCATCTTTTACTCTGCCAGTGGGACTAGACAGGTCTAGAATCATATATCTGAAATTTCCTAGTAAGGTAAGTGTCTCTGGAATTCTCCTTCATACTGATCCGCCTGTGAAAATGGAGATACTGCGTTTTAGACACCTCAGTAGAGTTCCCCTCTTGAGAGCACATTGGTAAAAACAACAGAAGAGAGACTTCAGCAAACATCTATTCCCATCCAAGACAAAACACTCTTACTCCTAGTGGGAGAAGCATTTCCCCAAGAGGTTTTCAAAAGAGAATTAATCTTCCAACGACTAGAAGTAGAAAAAGATCCTCAGGTCTGAATAAACAAGGAAATATGTCTCCAACAAAGGAAAATGCCCCTCCATGTCTCAGAAATATGGAGGACATTACCAAAATGACAGACACAGAATTTCGAACATTCATGGTGCCAAATCCTGTGAATTGGAACAGAAAAGAGACAACGAACTGCAGGAAATGGAAATTAGGAAGTCCTTCCAGGATATGAAAGAAGAAATGGATACTCTGAGAATCAAGTGGGACTATTAGAGATAAAGTCTGTGATACAAGAAATCAAAAACTCTCTGGAAAGTATTAAGAGCCGATTAGAACATGCAGAAGATTGAATCTCTGACGTAGAAGATAAAACCTCTGATCTAGAATAAAACACCAAAAAGATCGAGAAAGTAACTAAAAAAACACAAGGATAATATATGAGAAATACTAGACTATTAGACACCCAAACATCAGAATAATTGGCATCCCAGAAGGTGAAGAAACTAATAGCAGAATGGAAAATCTATTCCATGAAATCCTGGAAGAAAATTTCCCAAGCCTAGAGAGGCACCGAACCATCCAGACCCAAGAAATACAAAGGACCCCAAATAGAATCAACCCCAGAATATCTTCCCCAAGGCACATCTTACCCAGGTTGTCTAACACCACAGATAAAGAAATGATACTAAAACTGGCAAGAGAGAATCGAGAAGTAACTTACAAAGGCCATCCCATAAGGCTAACACCAGACCTCTCATCAGAAACAATGCAAGCAAGGAAAGAATGAGAAGACATACTGAAAGTGTTAAGAAAGAAGCAATTTCAGCCGAGACTATTATATCCTGCAAGATTATCCTTCATTTGAGAAAAAAAATGGTTAAAATCTTCTCAGACAAACAAAACCTGAAAGAATTCACCAACACCCGACCAGCTCTTCAAGAAACCTTGAAGAAAGTACTGTTCCAGGAAAACTAAAGAATCAACAGCCAGAAACAAAGAAATAACAGGCAACTAAGAAAATGGGTGCTAACTAAAATGTCAGTACAGATCCTGTAACATCGATAATAACATTAAATGGTTAATGGTTTAAATTCTCCAATCAAGAGACACAGACTGGCTGAATGGATAAAAAAAAAAACCAGAAACCCTCTATTTGTTGCCTACAGGAAACCCACTTCATGGAGAAAGACATAGATAGACTGAAAGTGAAGGGTTGGAAAAAGGTATTCCATGCAATTAGGAACCAAAAAAGAGCTGGAGTTGTGATACTAATTTCTGACAAAATAGGCTTTAAAACAAAAACCGTTCAAAGAGACAAAGCAGGTCACTATATCGTAGTAAAAGGCTCTATAGATCGAGAAGATATAACGCTTATTAATATCTATGCTCCTAACACAGGAGCACCCAAATATGTGAAGGAAAGACTGTAAGATCTGAAAGAGGAGAAAGACTGCAACACACTAATTGTTGGAGATCTCAACACTGCATTATCCCCTCTGGACAGACCATCTAGGCAAAAAATAGGTAATGAGATAAAGGAACTAAATGATACCATATATCAATTGGACTTAACAGACATCTATAGAACTTTCCAACCAAAAAGCACAAGATAAAGTTTTTTTCTCAACCTGATAATGGAACTTTCTCAAAGATTGACCACATCATAGGACACAAAGGAAGCCTCTGCAGATTAAGAGGCATAGAAACTATTTCCAGCATCTTCTCTGACCATGATGAAATTAAAAAATTGAGTTTAATTTCAAAAGAAATCTTCAGAAATAATCAAATAGGTGGAAACTAAATAGCCTATTCCTGAATGGCTCCACAACTACTGAAGAAATAAAGACTGAAATAAAAAGATTCATGGAAGCCAATGGCAATGAAGACATTAGTTTCCATAATCTTTGGGACACTGCCAAAGCAGTCATAAGAGGGAAGTTCATAGCAATTAGTGCACATAAGAGGAAAATGGAAAGAAGGCTAATAATGGATCATCTAACATCAAGCCTCAGAGAATTGGAAAAGGAACAGCAGAAAATTTCAAAAAATTACAGGAGAAAGGAAATAATAAATATCCAAGCAGAAATAAATGAAATAGAAAATAAACATACTATACAGAAAATAAAAGAAAGTAAAAGCTGGTTCTTTGAAAGGATAAACAAAATTGATACAACACCAGTGAGACTTATTAAGAAGAGAGAAAGGAACCAGGTGAATCAAATCTGCAATGAGGCTGGTAACATAACAACAGACATAGTAGAAATTTAAAACATCACTAGAGGATACTTTGAACATCAATATGCTAAGAAACAAGACAATCTAGATGAGATGAACAAATTTCTGGATAAATATAATCTACCAAGAATGAGTAAGGAGGATAAAGGAAGTCTGAATAGGCCCATAACAAGCCAGGAGATTGAATCAGTAATAAATAAACTTCCAACAAAGAAAAGCCCTGGCCCTGATAGGTTCACCTCTGAATTCTACAAAACTTTCAAAATAAGAGTTAACGCCCATTCTGCACAAGTTATTTCTAAAGATCCAAAAGGGTGAATCTCTCCCGAATTCATTCTATGAAGCCTCTGTCACCTTCATCCTTAAAACATAAGGACAGGACAAGGAAGGAAAACTATAGACCAATATCTCTGATGAACATAGATGCAAAGATTCTCAACAAGATACTAGCAAATCATATTCAACAACTTATAAAGAAGATCATACACCATGATCAGGTCGGCTTTATTCCAGCAATGCAAGGTTGGTTCAACTTATTCAAAACCATAAAAGTAATACACCATATTAACAGGAACAAAGATAAAAACCATATGGTCATATCAATTGATGCAGAAAAAGCATTTGATAAGATACAACACCCTTCATGATCAAGACTCTCAGCAAAATCGGCATAGAAGGACCATTTCTCAATACAATAAAAGCCATCTATGAAAAACCCATAGTGAACATCATCCTCAATGGAGAAAAGCTGAAAGCTTTCCCACTAAACACAGGAACAAGACAAGGATGCCCACTGTCTCCACTCCTTTTTAATATCATACTGGAAGTCCTCACCAACGCAACCAGAAAAGAGGAAAAATAAAGGGCATCCAAATAGGAAAAGAAGAGGTGAAACTCTATTTGCAGACAACATGATTGTATACATAGAAGACCCAATGGTCTCCATGGAAAAATTACTGGAAGTAATACATGATCACAGTAAAGTTGCAGGATATAAAATCAGTATACAGAAGTCCATAGCATTTCTATATACGAATAAAAGGCAGACTGAGATAGAACTGAAAAAAGTTATTCCATTTACCATAGCCACCAAAAGTATTCGATATTTAGGAATAAATCTAACCAAAGAAGTTAAAGACCTCCACAAGGAAAACTATGACAAGCTGAAAAAAGAAATAGAAAATGACACAAAAAAATGGAAGGACATCCCATGTTCATGGATTGGAAGAATTAATATACTCAAAATGGCAATTCTTCCCAAATTAATCTACATATTTAATGCAATGCCAATCAAAATACCAGACACATTCTTCACAGACCTAGAAAAGACAATCATAAAATTTGTCTAGAATCATAAAAGACCCCATATTGCCAAAGCAATTCTACACAAGAAGTGTGGAGAGGGCAGCATCTCACTCCCTGACCCAAAAATATACTACAAA
>NW_006204675.1:881094-902174 GCF_000334495.1 Tupaia belangeri chinensis | reverse complement strand
GACCAATGAAACAGAATAGAGTCCCCAGAAATAAATGCCCAAACATAGTCAATTGATCTTTGACAAGGGGTAGCAGTCAGTCCAGTGGGAAAAGGAAAGCCTCTTCAGCAAGTGGTGCTGGAAAAACTGGATTTCCACCTGCAGAAATATGAAACGGAAACCCTACTTGATAACCAGAATACACAAGGAACTAAAGAAACTGTTTGGAAAAAGACGATCAATCCCATTAAAAGATGGGAGGAGTTGAATAACACACTCTGTAAAGATGACATATGAATGGCCAAAAGGCATATGAAAAAATGTTCAACATCCCTCATTGTAAGGGAAATGCAGATAAAAACAACAATGAGGTACCACCTAATCCCAGTCAAAATGTCTAAGATTAAAAAAACAAAAAATGATAAGTGTTGGCGGGGGGTGTGTTGAAAGGGGAATTCTCTTACACTGCTGGTGGGAATGTAAATTGGTCCAACCACTGTGGAGAGTAATTTGGAGATTCCTCAAAAATCTACAAATAGATCTACCATATGATCCAGCAATCCCTTCCTTGATATCTACCCAAAGGACAGAAGAATTCTTCATTGGAAAAGTGCTTGCTCATCAATGTTTATTGCGGCACATTTCACGATTGCAAAGTCATGGAACCAACCCAAATGCCCCCAAATGGAGGAATGGATTGAAAAACTGTGGCACATATACTCTATGGAATACTATTCAGCCATAAAAACCAACAAAGCCCTGTCTTTTGACAGAAAATGGAAAAATATGGAAGATTTACTGCTGAGTGAGGCAAGCCAGGCTATGAAGGAGAAATATTATATGTCCCCTCTTAACATATATTGAATGTCTGCACTCTATGACTGAAACTGATTGACTAATGGTTCTATAAACACAAGAGATGGGTGTGACTGTCAGATGAGGTGTATGTGGAAGAGTGGGGCCTAACGAAAGACATTTGGAGAAGGGATATGGAGGTAGAACAGTTACAGGATGGGGAAGTGTGGTGTTATCGGATGAAGATATTTTGATCAGTGGGACTGGGGAGAAATGATCACATATTGAAATGCTCACATTGTAAGCTAGACAATGTGATTGAATGTATATACAAAAAAAGTAATAAATTAAATATAAATAATTCCTGGAAGTAATACATGAATATAGTAAAATTGCAGAATACAAAATCAACATACAAAAATCTATAGCATTTCTATATACAAACAGCAGGCAGATTGAGATCGAACTGAAAAAGATAATTGAAAAATTCCATTTACGGGGACCAGCAGTTAGCGTCATGGCTATGTCACTGGACTCCTATTTAGTTGACCCCGGTTTGAGTCCCAGACCTGGTGGCTTACACTCATGCCAGGCACATGTGCAAGTGTGTCCAAGATCCTGAGAGGAAAATGGAGGAGAAAGGATTGTGGCATGACCATCCTCCCTGGTGGGTGATTTCTCACTTTCTGTTTCTGTCTCTGTCTTTCTGGTGAGCACACGTGCCCTATAGTTCAAAAAAAAAAAAAAAAAAAAAAAAAAAGATTCTATTTACGATAACCACAAAAAGTCTGATACCTAGGAATACATCTAACCAAGTTAAAGTTAAAGACCTCCACAAGGAAAATTAGGAGAAGCTAAAAAAGAAATTGAAATGAAATTGAAAATGAGACAAAAATTGAAAACATATTCTGTTCCTGGATTAGAGAACTTAACATAATCAAAATAGAAATTCTACCCAAATTAATGTATCTATTTAACACAATCCCAATCAATGTACCAGACACATTCTTCACAGATCTAGAAGATAATCAAACCATTTCTCTAAAATCATAAAAGACTTTGTATTGCCAAAACAATCCTGCAGAAGAGTGGAATAGGTAGCATCTCACTCCCTCACCCAAAAATATATTTCAAAGCTGTGATAATCAAAACCGCATGGTATTGGTAAAGAAACAAGACACGTGGACCAATGGAACAGAATATATTTTCCAGAAGTAAACTCCCAAATATACAGCCAATTGATCTTTTGACAAAGAGTATCACTCAGTCCAGTAGGGAAAATAAAAATCTCTTTGGCAAATATTGCTGAAAAAATATTGATATCCACTTGCAGAAAAATAAATCTGAACACTTACAGCTCATCATGGACAAAAATCAACTCAAAAAGGATCAAAGATCTAATCCTAAAACCTCAAAGTATAAAACTGCTCCTGGAAGACACTGAGAAAACTCTGGGAGACAATGGGGTAGGCAAATACTTCTTAAATAATGCCCCCAAAGCACAGTCAATAATCCCCAAAAATAGACAAATGGGATGACATCAGTTTATGAAATTTCTGCCTGGCAAAAGACACAGTAACTAGTGTGAATCAACAGTCCTCAGAATGGGAAATATTTTTGCAAACTGTGTGTCAGATAAGGTACTGATAACCAGAATACACAAGGAACTCAATCAGCTGTCCCAAAAAAAGATGACTAACACTATCAAAAGATGAAAGAATGAGTTCAAAAAACACTCTCAAGGATGACATACAAATAGTCAGAAGGCTTATTAAAAAAATGCTCAAATCCCTCATTGATAGGGAGATGCAGATCAAAACTATGGTGAGAGTCCACCAATCCCAGTCAGAATGACTAAGATTAATAAAATAAAAAAAATAATCAGTGCTGGAGAGGGTATGGTAAAGGGAAAGAAACTCTTACACTGTTGTTGGGAATATGAATTGGTTCAGACACTTTGAAGAATAATTTAGAGATTCCTCAAAAATCTACAAATAGAAATACCATTTGGTCCAGAAATCCAACTCCTTGGTATTTATTCAAAGGACACAATAATACTTAATCAGAAAAGTGTTTGGAAACTGATGTTCATAGCAGCATGATTAACAAGTGTTAAGGCTTGTAACCAACCCAAATGCCCACAAACACATGAATGGATTGAAAAACTGTGGCACATATATTCTATGGACTATTACTCAGGCATAAGAACAATATCCTGGAGTTTGACAGAAAGTGGATTAAATTCAGAAGATTTACTGCTGAGCGAAGTAAGCCTGGTTACGAAGGAGAGACATTTCATGTCCCCACTTAATATATACTGAGTGTCCAACACTCTGAATGAAACTGAATGACTAAAGGATATGAAAACATAGTCAATAGTTGTGAATACTAAATATAGTGTGGGGAGAGGGCGGGTGAAGGAGTAGGGGCTGAGGAACAACATTAAGGAGAAAAATACAGAGGAAAAGCATTTATAGGACAAAGAATTGGGTTATAATCTACGGAAGATAACTTTATAGTATTGTCAACTGGATTGGTGAGAAAAGTACACAAGTGGGAATATTCACTTTGGAAGCTAAATAACATAATTGAATATATTAAAAATTGAAATTAAATAAATAGATAAATAGAATAAATAAACATGAAAGAAAGAAAGGAAGGAAGGAAGGGAGGGAGAGAGCCTGCCTGCCTTTCTTCCTGGTTCCTGCACAGCAAAAGTGAGTGTGTGGATGGAGACTAGAGACCACCTTGGACCTACTCTGTATTTATCTGCTCCAGGAGCTCTTTTACTTCCTATTTCAGTGCCACCTTTCTTCCCAGCTCCTGGGTGGCAAAGGGAGCATACACCTGAGGCCAGAAATCACCTTGGACTGATATTTCTTTGTCCACTCCAGGTGTCCTCTTGTTCCCAACTTCTGCTCTGCCTTCTTACCAGCCCCTGCATAGCAGGAGCAAGTGGGCAGACCAAGGCCAAAGACTGCCTTGGATCTGCACACCTCATCCATCTGCTCTAGAAAGTGAGAGTGTAGACTGAGGTCAGAGACTGCTTTGGATCTGCGGGCCCCATTCATCCACTCCAGGTGCTCTCTTAGTTCCAACTTGGGCCTGGGTCTGCCTTTATTTCTACTCCTGCGTCTATGCATACTGAGTTCAGAGGCCACCTTGAAACTGGACACATTATTCATTCACTCCAGAATCTGGGAGGGATTTGGAACACACAATCCAAGCAATAAAAGTGCAGGTCACAGAGAAGAAAAGTATATAACCCATGAGCTGACTGATAGAAACTACCACAGAGGCACAACAAATACGAGAAATCAAGAAAATCTCTCTCCCTTAAGAGAGAATAATTCCTCCTCATCCTCAGACAATACAATGGAACTCATGAAAATTTCACATAAGTAATTCTGAGTAGTCATAGTGGCAAAAATTAATGAGATGCAAGAGAAAAGAGACAATGAACTCCAGAAAATGCGAGAGAAAAGACAATAAACTACAGGAGATGAGAAAGTCATTTTGTGACTTGAAAAATCAAATAAACACCATAAAAAAAATCAAATCGAGCTGTTAGAGATGAAAGCTGTAATACAGAAAATCAAACACCCCCCTTTAAAGTAGAAAAAGCAGATTAGACCATGTAGAAGACAGAATTTCTGATAAAGAGAACAGAACCTCTGACCTTGAAAAAAAACACTAAAAAGATAAAGGAAAACAACTAATAAAAATGAGGATCACATGTAAGAAATACTAGATTCCATTACATATAATAAAATCCAAATTATCTGTATACCAGAAGGTAAAAAAATAGCGGCACTGGGAGTCTATTCCATAAAATCCTGGAAAAAAAAACTACCCAAGCCTAGAGAGCATTCAAATATCAAGATCCAAAATATATGCAGGAACCCAAATACAATCAACTGAAGAAAATCTTTTCTATGGCACTTTATAGCCAGACTGCTCAAAACCACAGACAAAGATAAGATTCTAAAATTAATTGGCAAGAGAGAACCATCATATAACTTACAAAGGTTATTCCATCAGGCAAACAATGACCTCTCATATCAAAAACAATGAAAGTAAAAAAAGAATAGGAAAATATATTCAAACTATTAAATAAAAAATAACTTTAATCAAGAATTATCCTTCATAAAAGAAAGATGGAGATATTCTCAGGTAAACAAAAACTGAAAGAATTTGCCAATTCCTGACTGCTTTTCAAAAAATTCTAAAGAAAGTGCTATCCCAAGAAAACTAAAGACAGACAAATAGAAATAAGACAACAAAAACAACCAAGACAATCCTAAAAACAGACAAGTGGAATTACATCAGATTAAGAAGTTTCTGGATGGCAAAACACAGTAATTAGTGTGAATTGACAGCCCTGGCTTGAGAGAATATTTTTGTACACTATGCTTCAGATAAAGGACTGACAACCAGAATACACAAGGAACTCAAGTGGCTTACCTGAAAAAAAATATGATCAACCCACTTGAAAAAAGAGAAAATGAGAATAAACAACTAAGGAAGACATATGAACACTTAAAAATTACACAAAAATGCTCAATATTCATCATCTTAAAATCAAAGCCAGAATGAGATACCACCTAACCCCAGTGAGAATGACGATGTTTAAAAAAAAAAAAAAAGTAAGTGCTGGCAGGGATGTGGTGAAAGAGAAACTGTCCTACATTGCTGGTGGAAATGTAAATTGGTTCAGCCCTGTGGAGAACAGTATGGAGATCCCTTGAAGACCTACAAGTAGAACTACCATATGATTCAACAATCTCACTCCTGGGTATCTACCCAAAGGTCAGGAAAACACTTATTAATATCTATGCACCTAATTCAGAGCACCCAAATATGTGAAGGAAAGACTATTAAATCTAAAAGAGAGATAGAAAGAAATACTAACTGTTGGGGACCTCAACACCTCATTATCTCCTTTAGACAGATCTACAAGACAAAAATAAGAAAAATATTCAGGACTGAAATGATACCATAAATTAGAGGAACTTGACAGACATCTATAGAACTTTCCATCCAAAATCCACAAAATATACATTTTTCTCACCCTTCTTTGGAATCTTCTTGAAGACTGAAACATAAAGATCACAAAACAAGACTTTACAGATTCAAAGAAACAGATACTATATCAAGCAACTGCTCTGACCATGATGGAATTTAACTTACTAATTTCAGGGAAAATCCCCCAAAATACATAAATACATGCAAACAAAATAATCTACTTCTAAATGTCACAACTACTGAAGACCTTATGACTGAAATCAAAAGATTCATGGAAACAAATGATAATGAGTGCACACATGTCCATAATCTATGGGACACTGCAAAACAGTCATAAGAGTGAAGTTCACAGCAATTAGTGTACAGAAAGAAAGATAGAAAGTTAGCAAGTGAACAACCTAATATCATGCCTCAGATCACTGGAAAAACAACAAAAATATCTAAAATGAGCCAGGAGAAAAGATATATTAAATATTTTAGTAGAAATAAATGAAATTAAAAAAATAAACTATACAGAGAATAAATAGAAGCAAAAGCTGGTTCTTTGAAAAGATAAACAAGACTGATACACCATCAGCTAGACTAATTAACAAGAGAGAAAGTCAGATAAATCAATTTTGTAATGAAACAAGCAGTATTACAACAGACATAATAGAAATATAAAACATCATTAAAGGATACTATGAGCCTCTATACACCGACAAACAAGAAAACCTGCATAAAATGGGTAAATTCCTGGACACATAAAACCTAAGATTGACTCAGGAGGACTTAGAAAGCCTGTAAAGACCAATAATAAGAAATAAGACTGAATCTGTAATAAATAGGCTTAAGAAAAAAAAAAAAAAAAGCATGTCCTGAGGGACTCACTTCTGAATTCTACAAAACTTTTAAAGGAAAGGTAATCTCCATACTACTCAAGCTATTTCAAAAGACCAAAAGGAAGGGACTCTCCTAAATTCATTTTATGAAGCCTCATTTTATGAATCCATCACCCTCATTTATAAATACATAAGAATATGACAAGAAAGGAAAACCGCAGACCAATATTTCCAATGAATATAGATGCAAAAATTCTCAAGTTACTAGTAAATTGTATCCAAAAACATAAAAAAGACTATTAATTACAACTATGCAGGCCTTATTTCAGAGTTGAAAAATAGTTTACGGAAAACCATAAACAAAATACACCATATTAACAGAAAGACAAAAAAACATATGATCATTTCAATCAATGCAGATAATGCATTTAATAAAATACAACATCCCTTCATAATTAAGACTTTTAGTAAGATTAGGATAGAAGGGTCATTTCTCAACGCAGTAAAAGCCACCTATGAAAAACCTATTGCTAACAATTATACTAAATGAAAAAAGCTGAGAGCTTTTCCACTAGAAACTGGTACAAGACAATGCTGCCCATTTTCTACATACCTTTTCAATATTCTGCAGGAAATCCTACACAATGCTATCAGATAGGAGAATAAAATAAAAGGCTTTCAAATGGGGAAAAAAAAGAGGTAAAATTTTCTTTATTTGCAGATGACATGACTGTATACATAGAATATCCAAAAGTATCCATGAAAATACTTCAGGAAATAATAAATGAATGCAGTAAAGTGGCAGGATACAGACTCAACTTGAAAAATCTATAGTTTCCTTTCTTTTCTTTTTTTTTTTTTTTTGTGCCTTTTTGCTACACGGTGTGTGAGCTAGCCAGAAAGATAGAGACAGACAGAAACTGAGAAATCCCCCAGAGGGGTGATGGTCATGCTGCAATCTCTTCTCTTCCATTCTCCTCTCAGGATCTTGGATGCACAAATACTTGGCCGCATGAGTTTAAGCCACCGGGCCTGGGACTTGAACTGTGGTCGACTACATGAGAGTCCAGCAAAACATCCATTACACTAACTGCTGGTTCCAAATTTACAGCATTTCTATATACAAACAGCAAGCAGACAGAGGCAGACTGAAGAAAGTAATCTCACTTACCATAGCCACAAAAACTGGGGAACCAGCAGTTAGCGTAATGGTTATGTCGCTGGACTCCCACGTAGTCAACCGCGGCTCACGTCCCGGACCCGGTGGCTTAAAACTCACGCTGGGCGTGTGTGCGTGTGTGCCCAAGATCCCGAGAGGAGAATGGAGGAGAAGGGATTGTGGCGTGACCATCCCCCGTGGGGGGTGATTTCTCGCTTTCTGTCTCTATGTCTCTCTCTGTTTGGCGAGCGCACGCGCCCTATAGCAAAAATCTCTCTCAAAAAAAAAAAAACAAAAAAACTGTAATATACCTAGGAATAAATCTAACCAAGGAAGTCATAGATGTCTATGAGGAAAATGATAAAACATTTTTAAAAAGAAAAAATTGGAAAGAATATTGAGAAATGTATCATTGTTTGGGAGAATAAAATCAAAATAGCAATTCTACCCAAATTATTCTACATATTTAATGCACATCCTATAAAATTACAAGAGACTTTTTGCACAGATCTAAAAAAGCCAATCACAGAATTTTTGTGGAGTCATAAAAGATCCCATAATGCCAAAGCAATCCTGTTCAAGAACAGTGAAGGCGGCATCTCTCTCATTAACCCAAAATATATTACAAATCTGTGATAATCAAAACAGATTGGTATTGGCATAAAAATAGATATGTGGACCAATGGAATAGAATGGAGACCCCAGATATAAACCCCAAAATATATAGCCAACTGATTTTTTTTGGGGGGGGGGAGATTTTCACTGTAGGGCGTGTGCGCTCGCAGCCAGACAGAGAGAGACATAGATCCAGGTTTATCTAGAGGCATGTGCTAAAAGTCATGATAGGTGTTCACTGGAGACTTTGGTCAACATCCTGATTTTCAGTAAACTAATTGGGCAGTTATTTAAAATTAGGATACTCCTGTCTACAAGGCTCACATTAGGCATGTGCAGATAATAAAATTCCTCAAATTGTCTGTGAAAGAGAAGCAAAAGCACAGAAAAAGTCCTAGAATTCAAACTATGACCTACCACTGTTAAATATTCATTATCATCTCTAGTAATAAAAATAACCTAACAAATTCTAGACTCTGTTGCCACCTATCAACCCACCCACCCAAAAGTCTTCTGGGTGTACTTCTTCAAATTCTTACATGCTTCTTTCTGTATATCTGCCTGTTTGCCAGTTACAAAGGTAGTCTGTGGAATGAAAAAAGCACATATGTTGGCATAGAAACAAGTGCTTTATACAGGTAATATGCCTCTCTAGTGGAATGCTTATGCCAAAGAACTTTTGTTCTAGTGGTTTGCTGTGCAAAATTATATACAAATTACTGTATGTTTCTTTCTGTATATCTGCTTGCTTGACAGTTACAAAGGTAACTTGTGGAAAGAAAAATCACAAACTTTGGAGTAGAAGCAAATGCTTTATATACACGTAACTTGCCCTCTCTAATGGAATGCCTGTGCCAACGCACTTTGTTCTAGTGCTTTATTGTGCCAAATTATGAACAAATTTTTACAACTTGTTTTCATATATCTGTTTGCTAGTTAAAGAGGTAATCTGTGAAACAAAAAACTCAAACTTTGGAGTAGAAACAAATATTTTATATATGTGATGAGGCCTCTCTATTGGAGTGCCGGTGCCAATGATCTTCCCAGCCTTCAGAATTACCAAAAGTGAATCTTGTATGCTCTTTAAGTAAAAGTTAAATAAAAGATTAAGGTGAATTTTCAATTTGTTATAACATTGTCCTGAATTACCTGAGGATTTTTTTTTCAATTTATTTATTTGAATTCATTCACTGTACATCATTACAGCATACAAAATGAGATTTTCCATCCAGAGTATACTGTATATTGTCTCAATCAAACACAACAACAAACATGTTATTGTCAGTAAGTGATCTTCCATTTCTTGTTTTCTGTATGTTTTGCTTCCCCCCCCATCCTTCGCTCCCTATCTCTTACCCTCTGCCACCTCCCACTCTCTTCCCACACTGTCTCTGCTATCTATGTTTGCTTTCTATACTGTTTTCCCCCCACATTTTATTGAATCACCAAAGACCCTAATCAATCCAAATACCCTCATAGCAAACACAGGTGACACACACATTTCCATGAACACAAGTCTAACTTTACGCATCCTATAAAGTAGCACCTAGCTGGGGCTACATATCCTACTGCAGTCATTGAATAGATATATTTTTTTTTCCTGAAACTTTTTTTTTTGTAACTCAATTTACATTCCTTCCCTAGGCCAATTCTAGTTCCTAGAATTATTTCCACCCCTCTTTCTGACCCTCTGTCCCTTCCCACCCTCCTCTCACACCACCTCCGGTGTCCAAAATTGTCCTCCATTCCCTTCCCACCCACATTGCATTGATCACACAATTTCCTACATAACCTAACTACTTTCAAAGGTGAGTTCACTTGTTGCTACTAAGAAAACCAGTTTTAACTTAAATTAAAGAAATGCCAAAGAACTTTGCTTAAAGCCAGGAAACAGGTTAGGATTCTGTTCAAATAATTGCCTGAGGATTTTTCTAGATGTGTTCTGATTGGTGTCAGATCCTACACTAAGAGACCCTAAGCTCTAATAGACTCTGTAAAGAGCAGCTGAGTATTACAGACTGTGCCTTGAGATTCAATCCCACCAGATTCCTGGACAAGAGGTTTCCTAGCTTTAGTCCCCAGTACAAAGCCTCATCCAAAGCCAGTCCTGGTATCTTAATTATAGAGCTGTCTGAATGTCTGCCTCATGTGAAGATGGCTGGTCATTCTAAACTGATCTTTTGCTGCTCGAAGAGCAAGCATGCCAAGGGGGAAGCTGAAGCACTTTAGTCTGGAGGCTGACGAAGTACTCATGTTTCTTTCTTTTCTCTCCCATCCTAGGCAATTTGATACTGTTGAAGGAGCTATTAAGCTTGTACCCTTGTATTTACTACTACATATATCCATATTGACCAAACTTTTTTCTTTCTTTTCTTTTTTGAGAAGTTTTTGCTATAGGTTGCATGTGCTCACCAGAAAGAGAGAGAGAGGGAGACAGAAACGTGAGAAATCCCCTCAGGGGGATGGCCATGCCACACTCCTTTCTCTTCTATTCTCCTCAGGATCTTGGGCACAAATGCACACATGCCCAGCATGAGGTTAAGCCACTGGTCCAGGACTTGAATGGCAATCAACTACATGGGAGAGGGAGTCCAGCAATGTAACCATTATGACATCTGCTGGTCCCTTGACCAGAATTTTTTATTTCTTTTGGCAATCTTAACTGTTAGCCTATATAAACTAATGAACTAATGAACATGTACAAACAGCAAAAACTTACTAAAGAATTTTTCAATGTAGAACTGAATAATCTTATTATTAGACCAGTCCAATATCTGTCATTCTTATAAAATCTAAAATATTAATAGGAATAATCAAAGCACAAAACCTTAATAATGGGAGGTATAAGGACTCAGAACCAGGCAGTCATGCTCTCATACTTAACACTGGATTACTAATTTTACTCTTTAATTCAAGTACATCACATTGTTTATTAATTTACCCATAACAAGTAATTTGCTTAAATCAAGCTCATGGAATTTACTTAAAGTACATATTTCAACATATTACTTGATCTTAGACACTAGGAGAAAGTACTACATAGTTTAATGACTGTTAGTGACTGAGTTGGCATGCAATTATATCACATATTTCCTTGCTTTCGGTTAATCTTGATTCTGCTTAATGGCTGGTTTAGTAGTCAGAAAACCAAGTTTCTCTATGAAAAATGCAAATATTTTTTACCCAGTTAAATGATTATATTGTAAGAAAACTTTACTTATAAGAATATATCCTCTTTCCATCCTCTTTGTGAATTTCCTTAAAGACCTAACATGTTAGGTCTATTAGGATTATAGTTATATACAAAAAATTTTTAGAAAGACATTAAAAGGCATTAAAATTAAAATAATTATCCCTGGACAAATCTATCATAGATAAAGATTTGACAAGAACTGGGGGTTCAGTAGTTAGCATAATGACTACGTCACTGGACTCCCATGTAGTCAACCACGGTTCGTGTCCCGGACCCAGAGGCTTAAACTCATGCCAGGCATGTGTATATGTGTGCCCAAAATCCCAAGAGGAGAATGGAGGAGAAGGGATTGCAGCGTGGCCATCCCCCCGGGGGCTGATTTCTCACTTTCTATCTCTCTGTCTCTCTTTGTCTGGTGCCCTATAGCAAAAAGCTCTCCATAAAAAAGAAAAGATTTGCCAAGAACTTAAATCTGCCAGAGAAATTTGGCTATACATACACCAGTTTAACAAAATAATGTACAACATGATTTAAGATAATCATATCATAGAGTTCTGGCAATCGCAATCATTTTGGACCACAATGTATATATGAACATATAACTCAAACAGAATGAAAAGAAAATTAAAATTACTTAATTTGAAAATGCTCCCCATTATAATTTAACATATAAAATGAGCCTGATTGACTTAACATTTCTCTTTAAGATGTTTCAGGGGCCCTCTCTAAACATCAAAAGTTATTTTGAGGTCAAACAACTTAAGTTACAACTTGATTTAGGGGAAAAGCCTTGTCAAAGACAGTGAAAAACTTAAATACTTAACTGTCAGCTGAAAATGGATGTTAAATGGTCCAAGCACCTTAGGATGAAAAGGTTAAATTGTCTTGTGGCACCAAAACTAAAGCCAGAAAAAGCTAGTCATGAATCCATTTCCCTGCTACATATCCACCATGTGTTAAAATGCAACATATAACACATTAATACAAGTTGTCTCATTAAACCAACAATATTAAGATAAACATGATGTATCCCGATTAAAAACCTGAACAAAATGTGTTGGAAATCTTGAAAGTTTTCACTTATTAAACTTTTTCTTTACCATATTTGAAGCTGGCTTATTTACTTAAGTCAAATGAACTTTAAAAACACACATTTAATTTGTATCAGTGCTCTCTTTCATAAAACAAATTGAATGGATTTTGTAAGGCCTTTTAGCACAAAGACATACTACATGTGTAACATGTATGCATACACAGGCAAACAAGAGATCATAACCAAACTTTTAAAAGTTTTGTTTGCTTTTTAAATATATTTTTCTTTTTCCTTCTAAGGAAATGGTAGAAGTTAACCCTTAGAGACTAATCTCTTATCTCAGGCTTTGACACAATATTTAAATAAATTTGAATACCTTTAGCTACTCCCAGTTCCACCCTAAGTTAGCAGGTCTTAGATTACTCTTTTTGGTATTTGCTCAAAAGCCAAAGAAACATGTTGAAGCCCAGGTATATATTAGTAATGTCAGAAAAAGAATCTACCAAGTCAGTCTTAAGAGAAAATGTTTATCATATAGTGCAAGAATATGTGGGGAAGTCTGTGGAGCTAGCAGGGCTATAGATCTTTAGCTCTTATATATCAGTCTGAGGAGACTGGTAGGCTCTGAGCTTTCCTAGATGGATGAAATTTGAAATTCTCTTCATTATTCTAGGCATTTACAAAGAAATCTGTTGAACATCATTATCTGCCAATTTGTATTCACCAAGTTGGGGTATAAATGATAAGGTGTTTTTTCTTTAGAGGCGGAGGGTCAGAGGAGCCTGTGTATCAGGATGCATTGTAGAGGTACTAGTACCTGACAGGCAGTTTCCCATCCAGAGTCAGAAAAGAGAGCTTAGAAAACATATTTTTAAAATCCTATTTAATTGAAATATTGGAAATCTGTCTCCACTGTGAGTCTACAAAACAAATTAACTTGTCTACATGAAAGACCAACAGGGTTATGTTGTTTCCTGATATGGGAAAAGAATTTAAAAAGAAACCCTTTACAGAGTCATCATGAATGCAGTGGACAGAGATTTGCTTGAAATAGAGATGGGTGTGCCTATTACTTAAGAAGGTCCAAGGATGAGAAAATTCCTGAAGCCTGTGTACTAGGAGCAGTTTTGAGGTTGAGATGGAGATGCAGGTGGAGGAGGTGAGGGCACAGGTTGATAAAATGGAGGTATAAGTAGAGGGTATCTTTCTATTAATAAAAAAAAAAATAAGAAAGATCTGATATTTATAATCATATGGTCACAGTGAGTCCATAAGGTATGAATGTAAGGAATTTCAACATTTTCCATGAGTGTCTATTCAATGAGGTAGGTGGTTTTGGGCAAATGTTCTCATTTATCATCCCATCTGTCCTAAGGAAAGGGGAATAGTGAACTCTGGAAAGGCTAAAAAGAAAAATGCTACCAAGATACATTCTCCACCAATTAGGTCTCCCTCTCCCTCAAATATTCCCTGAGCAACTAGTTAAAATTGGAGTGAACATTATCAAGATCTGTCTCAAGGTGGAATAACTATGAAAAGAATTCAAATGGGAATGGTTCAAAGCAGCCAGAGAGCCCTGAGAGGTCAGCCAAGTGAATCTTGAGGGGAGGTGAATAGGTTAAAAGACTAGAGGACCAGATTCCATCCACTGATTTTGGATCTCTAAGAGAGGGACAAATGGAAAAAGAAAAATTCTTAAGTTTTTTTAAATGGGGAAAATTTTTAAAATTTATTTTCCATTTGGGGTGGACTTAGGTATGACCTATGTATTTCCCTATCAAGTTATAAAACTAAAGGAAATTGTAAATCTCTACACAAAAGGGTTGTCACTTTCCTAAGAGAGGTCTGAGCCAAAGGGGGAATAAGGAATAATCTAGGATGTCAGGTTAAGTTTCAAATTTGGCCCAAGAGTTGTGGGTATAGACCCTATTTGCCATCAAATTCATAATCAGATGTCATATTTCTTGTGGCTGCATTTACCATTAACCCTCTAGTCACCTTTTCCTTAATTTCTGTATATCCTATTTATCTATGATTTGAAGTGTAAATTAATAAAGACTTGTTAACTTAGGACATACTTGGAATGGCCCCCAATCCAGTGAAAATGAATAGGTGATATAGAACACTGTGATGTGGGAACCAAGAAATAGGGCAGTTAAGTAGGGCCTCAAGGGCCTATAAGCAACTATTTCCATCAGAGACAACGAAGAGAAAAACTAGCTTTGCAAGGACATTATTATATGATCCTTTCAACAGTAATTGACACCATGTGGGCCTCTACCATGCTGAAGGTAGAGTCCCAATTATTTGACCTAAGGCATATTTTGCTCTGAGTATTGTTTGGTCAGTATGAGGGGGATAAAGAAAAGTGATTTTTGCTGAGAATTTTAGAGAAAAAAGATCTCCTCATTTTTTATTAGACCTTTATAAAGAAACACACGGGACATGAGTGAAACAGGGAAACTCCTTCTGACACCTCCATCAGGCAGAGAACTTAAAGTCTCAGAGCCTTTTAGTGTCCCCAGAAAGCTGCCCTGAGACAGCACTTTGAATTGCTCTGAGACATCTAGTTTCTGTCACACAACAGGTGGAGTCCTGAGTGCCAGAACCCTGTAGGTCCACAGGGTATGCAAAAGGCAGTTTGACTCTCTTCAACGTGTTGCAGCAATCATCAGTTATGGGGACCAAGCATGTCCAGAAGAACATTCCCCAAACAGCTAATAAGAGAAAAACCTGAAGGAAAGAAAATCTGCTCTCTGGTACCCAGACAGGCAATTGGGGTAGGTTTCAGATTCCCAGGGCCTTTATGATGCACTAGAGAGTAGCCCTAGCATGAGTCAGCAATTGCCCTGAGACTATGTACCTTATTATGCAATAGAAAACATTCCAGAAAGGAAACCAAGTCATGAACCAGTTGACATTGCTATAGCCAACAGTGGGGGATCCTATGGCCATTTCTTGGCAAGCCTATCCTCTATGTTTTCAAGAGTTGCAGCCACCCTGTTGGTTTTTAGCTGGCTGACAGAGGCCCAATTTTTTGGATAGAATTTTTTGCTAGGAATGAGAATGTGTTAGGGAAAAAAAAAAAGTTACAACATCTGCTTTACTTACCTTTCTGAAGTGAGGAAGGGGAGCCAAGATGATTTCTACCAGTGTACCAAAATATGACAGAGGAATGCAGGGGCATGGGGGTGATCAGGTCCAGCACTTGCAGTGAGACACAGGTTCTTGTCCCATGGTCAGAAAAATTAGTGACGCAGACAGAATGTAGTATAGCAAAGCAGGGAGTTTATTAAGAGAGGGAAGGCAAAACAGAACTCCCAAGACGAAAAGTGTCCTGGAAAATGAGTTGCCCTATATTTTTGAAAAGAAACTTACTCAAAGTCTTGAGGATAGTGAGAAACAACAATCAATTAAAACAAGCAATATTTTTTTTTGGGGGTGGGGGGGAGAGAGGTTTTGCTATAGGGTGTGTGCGCTTGCCAGAAAGACAAGAGAGAAACAGAGAGAGACAGAGAGACAGAAAGTGAGAATCAGCACCCAGGGGGGATGGACATGTTGCCATCGCTTCTCCTCCATTCTTCTCTTGAGATCTTGGGCACACATGCCCAGTGTGAGTTTAAGCCACCAGGTCTGAGACTCAAACCATAGTCAACTACATGGGAGTTCTGCGACACAGCCATTATGCTAACTGCTGGTCCCAAGGAAAGTAATTTTAAATGATTTCCTTTACTTTTACATTATTACCTGTAGTGTTTGGTATTTTTTTTTTTTTTGAGAAATAAATGAAAAGTTGGAATTAACTAAAGAATTTACATTTACACTTTATGAACAGTGAAACAATTACAGGTAATGTGTTAAGTCTGTTCAGGCTGTTGTAACAAACTACCAAGGCTAGTGGCTTATAAACAACAGATAGTTTGTTGTTTTTAAGTTTTTGCCCTAAGGCACATGTGCTGCCACAGCCAGAAAGAGGGAAAGTGAGAAACTGCAGCACCTCCTGCCACCCCCTCAGAGGCTATACCACAATCTCTTTTCCTCCATTCTCCTCCTGGGATTTTGAGCATACACACACATGCATGTGGCATGATTTTCAAGTTCCCAGATCCAGGACTTGAACCACAATTGGCCATGTAGGAGTCTCGCATCTTAAATACCACACCATTCGCTGGCCTCAAAAGCAATAGAAGACTTTGAAGGTTGGAAAGTTAAAGACAAAAGTGGTAGTAAATTCAAGGTGAAGGTAGGCTTTGTAGACACTGAACTACAGTGGGTCCTCATTTGGTGTAAAGAGAAAGAAACCTCTCTTTATAAGGACACTAATTATATTTCCAGACCCACCTTCTAAAACTGTCAAATTGGGGATTAGATTTCAGTGTATTTAGAGGAGATATACATGTAGTTCAGTGTATTTAGAGGAGATATACATGTTGTTTATGTTTAAAGAAATTGAAAAAAAAACAGATGAGCTAGAACTGTTGGTGATTAAATACAGGTATAAAACAGAGACAATATATACAGAGTGTAAAAATATAAGGTGTTTGGGACCAGCAGTTAGTGTAATGGCTATGTTGCTGAACTCCCAGGTAGCTGACCGTGGTTCAAGTCCTAGACCTGGTGGCTTAAACTCACGTTGGGCGCCATGTGTGTGGCATGGCCAAGATCCCGAGAGGAGAATGGAGAAGATATTGCGGTGTGGCCATCCCCCTTGCGTGGTGATTTCTCGCTTTCTATCCCTCTGTCTGTCTCTATCATTCAGACGAGAGCACATGCCCTATAGCAAAAACCTTTCCAAAAAAAAAAAAAGGTGTTTGAAGTTCATAGTTGTTCATTGTATTACTCATCTGAAAGCAAAGCAGTATTCAGAAGATCATGAACTTTACTTTCCTGTATCTAAATATCATTATTTCTATGTATTTTTTTTTTTTTTTTTGGAGAGATTTCCGCTATAGGGTGCGTGCGCGCGCCAGACAGACACACATTAGAGACAGAAAGGGAGAAATCACCCCTCAGGGGGGATGGTCATGCCACAATCCCTTCTCCTCCATTCTCCTCTTGGGATCTTGGGCACGCACGCACACGCGCCCGGCTGAGTTTTAAGCCACTGGGTCCGGGACACGAACCGCGGTTGACTATGTGGGAGTCCAGTGACATAGCCATTATGCCAACTGCTGGTTCCCTATTTTTATGTATTTTTATTCAAATTAGAATGGCAATACCCTACTTGCCCTCCCACAAACATGATAGTTTGATATATAATTTAAATGTTTGTGTCCCTTCTGAAATATGTTAGAACCTAAACCCTAATATGATAGTATTAAGAAGTGAGGTCATTAGGAAGTGATAAAATCCATGAGAGTGGGGCCCTCATGAGGTCAGCGACTGCTATGGTCTGGTTAACTTGTCCCTCAAAGTTTTGCATGTTGGAAGCACAGATCCCAGAGTATGGGCTGTGGGAAGTATTAAAACTTTAAAAGACCAGGTCTACAGATGGCACTGGTCAGCTAGAATTATGGGAGAGAAACGGAGGAATTGGAAATGACTGTCTTTCCTCCCTGTTTCTGCATGCAGCTATGGATGTATCTGCTTCTCTTGACCATGTTGTACATAGCATCAAAAGCCAGCCAGATGCCAGTTCTCATGTTCTTAAGACTTTTTATCTATTAGAGACTCTTAAGACTTTTAACTATTGGTCTATTAGAGACTCTTAAGACTTTAGATATTAGAGCCTCTATTAGAACTGCCTAGTCTCAGGTATTTATGATTATTAATAATAAAAAAGTGACTGTACACAAAGGCTGTAGTGAATGAACATGACCCCTTTGCCCTTCTACCCTCTACCACATGAGGCCAGTAGTGTGTAGGATGTTATGCTAGAAGCAGAGTCTGGTGCCTCACAAAACAACCAACCTGCTAGTGCTTCAATCTTGAACTTCCTAGCCACTATAATTGTGACCAGTAATTTATGCCATTTATAAATTACTCATTCTGAGGTGTTTTGTTATAGCAGCTAGAGAGGGCAAAGGCAGAAATTGGTATCCAGAGTGCAGTGTTGCTGTCACAAATACTGAAAATATGGATTTATGGGTAAAGGCTTTAAAAAATATGTAGAAACAGGTTAGAAAAAGTCTGAATTAGCATAAATAAGCCATATAGGGCAATTCTGGTGAGGATGTATTGGGTTGTTGGAAAAGTCATGACATAACATGAACAGGAGAGGTGAGAGAAAGCCACTGACCATGTAAGCAGTAAGAAAGCTGGCAGAAATATACAATAAAGGCAGTTCTAATGAAGTTGTAGAGTGAAATGAGAAGTTTCTTTCTGAAAACTATTGAAAAAAGACATTTTTTAATTCTTCTTGCTATAGGGTATATGTGTTCACCAAAAAGAGAGAAAGAGGAGAGACAGACGGAGAGGTTTTTCCTCAAAATAATGAAATGACCCTTAAAGTCTCATCACAAGACTACAGAATTAAGACCCTGAAGGCAGAATGGTATCAAAAGAGGAGCCCAGGACCTTAGGACTATTGAGGGCTTCTTCAAGTCTCTGCTTTGCTCAATTCCATAGCAATACCTCTGTCTGTCCTAACTGGGACTCAAGTGGGTCCAGGCAGAGCTTGGGCTGCTGCTAAGCAAAGAACAAGCTGTACACTTTGGCAATACCAACTGATCAATAAAATTTATGCTGTTCATAGATTAACCTATATAAGGTTTTTAGTTCTGTAGCAAGAAAAGACTAAGATCACTTAGTTCCATTTTTTTAATCAAAATAAATTTTGCTTTGAATGAGAATTACTACCTCCAAGAATACAGAATACCTTGAGAAATTAAGATTTTACTACAGTTTTCTATTTTTTTTTTTTAAAGATTTTGTGCTATAGGGCACGTGCGCTTGCCAGACAGACAGAAACAGACAAAGAGATAGAAAGCGAGAAATCACCCCTCAGTGAGAAATCACCCCCCAGGGGGGATGGCCATGCCACAATCCCTTCTCCTCTAGGGATCTTGGGCATGCACACACACATGCTCGGCGTGAGTTTCAAGCCACTGGGTTTGGGACTCAAATAGCGGTTGATTACCTGTGAGTCCAGCAACACAGCCATTACACTAACTGCTGGTCCCCAGTTTTCTATTTCTTAATGAACTGCTAATCAAAAGGTAAATTATTTCTATACAAAACTCAATGCTACATCTATTTTGTTTTTTGAGTTTTTTCTTTTTTTTTTTTGCTATAGGGCATGTGCACTCGCCAGACAGAGAGAGACAGAGAGACAGAAAGCGAGAAATCACCCCCATGGCCATGCCACAATCCCTTCTCCTCCGTTCTCCTCTCGGGATCTTGGGCATGCATGCACATGGGCCCGGCGTGAGTTTAAGCCACTGGGTCTGGGACTCAAACCCAGTTGACTACGTGGGAGTCCAGCGACATAGCCATTACGCTAACTGCTGATCCCAATGCTACATCTTTTTTTAATAGAAGTTTTTGCTATACAGCACACATGCAGGCTGGAGAGAAAGAGGAAGAGAAAGAGAGACAGCAAGTGAGAAATCACCCTTTACATGGGATTTGCCAATCCCTTCACCATTCTCCTCTCAGGATTTTGGGCACTCATGCACATGCGCCTAGCATGAGTTTTATTTTCTTTTGTGTGTGTGCGTGTTTTTGGAGAGGTTCTTGTTTTAGGGCACATGCGCTTGCCAGACAAAGAGAGAGAGAGAGAGAGACAAAGTGAGAATTCACCCCCCCGGGGGATAGTCATGCCACAACTCTTTCTCCTCCATTCTCCTCTCGGGATCCTGGGCATGCATTCGCATGCACCCAGAGTGAGTTTAAGTCACCAGGTCGGGGACTTGATCTGCAGTCAACTACATGGGAGTCCAGCAACATAGTCATTACACTAACTCCTGGCATGAGTTTTAAGCTGCCAGGTCAGGCACTCGAACAGTTGACTATGGGGGAGACCAGTGATGTTACCATCACACAATCTGCTGGTTCCAATGCTACATCTTTGGATGTGCTTTAAAAGTGTCAAAACTTTCTCAAGTAAAATTAATGTAGATCCAACAACTATAAGAGGTGACCTAGGAAAAGGTGTACAAATGTTTTGACTTTAGGCTATCTCTTTATTGAAAAATAGATAATTTATTGTTAGGCTGTCTCTGTGACATAGTGGTTAAGGCAATCAGATCTCACATAGCTGACTCTGTGGTTCACGTACCAGACCTAATAGCATGAAAACCATACCAGGTACATGTGCATGTGTGCCCAAAATCCTGAAAGGAAAGAAAAGTGGAGAAGAGATTGTGGCATGACATCGCCTATTAAATCATACTTGTCATTTTAAGGAACAAGAGAAGCTGAAAGAGGTAAAATAATTTGTTCATGCTCAACTCAATCAGATTTAGGACTCAAATTCAATCACATATGAAAAAAAAAAAAAAAAAAGGTTGGGACCAGCAC
>NW_006204675.1:836571-880957 GCF_000334495.1 Tupaia belangeri chinensis | reverse complement strand
TTGTGGCATGGCCATCCCCTCTGGTGGGTGATTTCTCACTTTCTATCTCTCTGTCTCTGTCTGGCAAGCGCACGCGCCCTATAGCAAAAACCACTCCAAAAAATAAATAAATAAATAAAGGTTGATACTAGACTATCTAAAGTTAAGACCAGTACAGCAACCAAAACATTATAATTAATGACAAAGTGATAGCCACATAATTGAACAGACATACCCAAGTGTAGTCAACAGATTTCTAACAAGAATCATCAAACAGTTGAATAAAGGATAACTTTTCATTGAAATTATCTTTCTCACTGAAGTTATTCTTTCTCCAAATACTGAACTTTTAAGGTAGAAAAAAGGTGAAATTTGGCCTAAGTTTCCTTACATAAGAGAACCTCAACTCACTCTTAAAGAAAAAAAAAAACTAAAAAATTATGTTTTCCAATACTGCAGGGTCTTTTTCCAGTCTTACTTTTTTATTTCTGTATTCCAAGAAGTACAAATCAGATTCATAGTTTCAAAACATACTCATTGTTTTATTTCTTAACAAAAAGAATCAATTTAAAAATAGACAACAGGTGGAACCAAAAACTTGTTTTACTCTATTTTTTGGTCTTAACAAGTAATTACATCATACAATGTATACTCTTCTTACAAAGTGAACCAAGGGGAATAAAGTAAAAGAGGTAGAATGAAGGTAAGCCTTGAAGCACCATTTTTTTTTTTTGGTAAATATGAAAAAAAGAGTACAAGAAAAAAGGGAAAAAAAGAAATAGATATATTTATCCTTTCTTCAGTTTTATTTGTCTATGTATCCAGACTAGACCAAAGCAGGAATAGGAAATCACTTCCATATGCTAAGTCCCAGGAACGCTGCTTCAAGAGACATACACAGTATTATTCTTTGAATGTGAATTTTAAATAATATTTTTTGGAGAAAGGATAAAGAAACTTTGAAGTGACAAATTCTGTATAGGGAAAAAAGTCCTCTGTACATCTCATCTTAGTCAGGAGGCAGTAAACACTGATATAAACAAAACAAAAAACATAACCTTTTATGCTGTCACAATTCTTGATGACAAGGGTAGGACAAGTGTAGCAAAGTTGTTGGAGGAAATGAGGCTAAGTGGACTGAATCTCTCTGCTGTAAGCTATTTTGATTCCCTTTCAAGATGGATCTGTGCTCCTTGGGGAGTGTCAAGACTGCATTTTCACCATCTGCTTCCTCCTCAAGCTTAATCCCTGAGCTCCGGGCCCTTTTTGACTCCAGTTCTTCTGGAATAAGATCCTCTCCCTTCCTATCCTATCCCACTTTCTGCTGCTGCCGCCGCCGCCGCCGCCTCTCCAAGGACCGGCCCTTTGTGCGATTCCCTTGATGCTCAAGCTTCTCTAGCTACAATCATAAATAGACAAGCAAAAAGAGGTGTGGGCCATTGGTCAGGTTGGTCTCCCTGCCTGCCTGGCTTGACCTTCTGGCCTTTAAATCCTCCTTACCTCCAGGAGTGTGCGGATCCGCTCTAAGTTTGGAGGCTGCCCAGCCTGCAACAGCTGCTGGATGCTGTAGTTTTCATCCAAGGTCACTTCAAGCAGGTCCCCTTCCACCATGAGCTCCTCCAAAGGGGCCCGAGTTGCCTCAGGTAACTCTAATACAGGGCCCGTCAACTGTGGCAACAGTGAGGACAACAGCTCCAGATCTGTGGGATTGCAGGGATAGGCTGAGTTAAGAGTTGGCCCTCAGTCCTATGCCCATCATCATAGCACTGCAGACCACACAGGTCACTACATAGACTATTGACAGTACCCAATCAATAGACTATGAAACACTTATACCTACCTCTCTTACTTGATCCCTCCCCAGGAGCTAACTTCTCAGGCCCAGTCATGCTATATCCCTTCTCTAACAAATCCTGGACCTGCCAAGGAAAGTAGAACTGGGTAAGGATAGTTGAACTCAAAAACCAGGATCTTAGTTTTCTTCTCCAGATCCCAAATTTGGAATATACCTCTTAGAGAAGGGCTGCCAATAGGGATCACAGTCTAAAGATCTGACTGAATAGAGAATTAGGCTGGCAGCTCACCTTAGGCATATTGTGGCCACTGTCTTCTCTGAGAGGGTCAGAGACAGGGGCTGGAGGGTAGGTAGGGGGCTCCTCAGGCCTGGGTTCAGCCTGTAGATGTTGGCGAAGTGTAGCCAGCCGTCCCAACAGAGCAGTCACATCCTCATTGGCCAGAGCCTGTCTGGCCCGTCCTTGCCAGTTGATGGCTCTCTCTGTGAGGCACTGAAGGGCTTCACCCTCCGGTAGCCGCACAGGCAGTCTCTGTAGGGCTACCAGCAATGCCAGGATAGTCTCCAGGCGTGGGCGCCGTGAGCGCATGCACAGTGGACACAAGAATTTGGTGTCCCATTCCCACCAAGTCAGCAGTGGGGATGAGGTGGGACTGGGCCTCAGGGAGTTAAGGAGTCGGGGCACCGACACACACCACCCATGGAACCAGTCCTGACACAGGTCACACTGCAGAGCTCCCACCCCAGCAGGCACCTGCCCACACACGCAGATGGAGGCTGCAGAAGCGGCTGTGCTTGATGATGCCAATGGACTGGCCTTGGCTGAGTTGATGCGACGCAGCTGCATGATCCCTTTTATCTCCTTCTGTTCTCCCTCCTTGAAGGCCAAAATCTACCATGCCCAGGACAGAGGGAGAGTATGTCAGCAGTCTATCCTTCCTATTCCATGGCTCCCTTAATATCTCACTCCCAAACCAGGAGATAGTCAAGCCTCAGAACTTTAGGCACAGGAACTAAAGAGTCTGCCATTATCACCCAGCTCAGACACTGTCATTGTCAGGTTTTACTCTATTCAGGTTGATACCCAGAACCCGACTTCTATTTATGCCAAGCTCCTTACCACAGAGCCTGGGTCCCTGAAGTCCTGCGCAGACAGCCCCAGCAGCTCTGTGTCAGATTTGTACAACCCCAGCTCCTTCTCCATCCACCGGCTACGCTTGGTGCTGTCTGAGCCAGCGTCTGCACATGGGCAGAGCACCTGGGGCAGGCAGACAGAAAGAGGAATAACTGAGCTCCCCCTACCTGCCACCATCGTCTCCTCCTCTAGGTTTCGTTTTCGTTAGCTGTCTTACAACTGCCAGATGAGTGTAAAGGAGGCTTTAGGTCATAGTTCTAGGCCTTACCTCCAGCAGTGTGTAGCAAGAATTCTTCTTAAGGAAGGTCTTGGAAGCCTTCTCCTTCCAGGAGTGTGCTGTTAGTACCTGCTGTTCTAATTGTCTCAGCTCCTCCAGTCTCACGGGTAGGTCCCGGCCCACAGCCACCAAGCCCTCCAAATCATCCAAGCAGGGGTAGTGATCACCATTCTGGGACAGGGAAAATACAGAACTCAACTAAATTAAGTTAGTAACAACAGTGTCTCAATTTGTGCTAATTTTAGGTATAATGCTGTGTAAGGATAGGGCAGAAACACAAAACACAACTTTGAAATGAAGGATGAGATATAAATTACCTTTCTTCCAACTCCTACTTTCATTGGTTCAGCACCAGGAATTCCACCTGGATTACTCTCCTTTGGTTTGCTTCCTTGCTTCTCCTCTATTCTTATCCTGACAATGTCAACTCCTTCAGGAAACCCTCCAACCTCCTATCTTCACTTTCTAACATGAACTACACTAAAAGTCAAAAGTAAAACTATCTCTTTTTTACTATAGGCCTGCAATAGGGAAGCAGAAAACATGGTCCTCACTTGTATCTCATTCACATCAGCAATCCAAGCCTGTGCCTTATTCAGAGTTTCTTTGAGTGCCTGAATGTTAGGCAAGTGAACAGGGATGTTTTCAGCTTCATGAATTATGGCTTCCAATATGGATGGTGGATGCTTTTCCCTAAAAATATTCCAGAAAAGAGAAATTCATCACTAGGTATTAACAGATACACCTTCTTTTGATATTGTACATGGGTAACAATACTCCATCCCTGAGAAACTCCCTTAACACTTACACAAACAGGTCAATTTTGAAGTCACATTTAGTGATTTTCATGATCTAACTCCGGTAACAATACTCCATCCCTGAGAAACTCCCTTAACACTTACACAGACAAACAGGTCAATTTTGAAGTCACGTTTAGTGATTTTCATGATCTAACTCAGCTAAGAAAAATTTCCTCATTTACTACCTTTATGACAGTAAAGGATTGGCAATGACATGTCACACACGTAAGGATTACAGTTCATGACAATCCTACAGAGTTTAGCAAATGTATAGTGGCAGTCTAGTGCCCAAGATCATCCACAGAAACAAAACTTAGAATCATCCCCAAGTTCTGAGAACTATAATCAGAATAGAGATGACAACAGGCTGGTTCTTACCTGGTTTTCAAGCAGAAATGGGCCTTTTCTTCCCAACACTCTGCAACTGTCAGCAGTTCTTGCAACTCAGCCCGGACCTTATCCACAGAAGGACTGGAGGCTATCTTGGCACCCATAACCAATAGTCCCTGCATGATGACCAAAGAGCCCCTTTGGGCTGCAGGGGCCAGTGATTGTTTCACTTCATCTAGCCACTGCACTTGCTCGATGTGCTGCCGGAGTTGATGTGTTTCAGGCACCTCCACACCTAACTGCTGCCCCCTCTCTAACAGGGACTGCAGTAGCCCTACACTAGAATGTAATGAAGCTAGAGCCTCACGAGCCTCAGCTTGATAGGCCTTCACCTGTTCCAAGACATCCTGCAACAACAGAATAAAATGCAGATTTTTAAAAAAATTTTAACCATGTAGACATTTAATACCCATTTTTTTAATCTATACCCCATCTTCCCTTACAGGCATTTACTGTAATAAATGCTATATAATTTATCTTCAATCATGTCCAAAAACATGCTTTACTTTATTTCAAAAGTCCTTCTTTTACTCTTTTCTCCTTAAATTTACTTATCCTGTCCCACTTAAATAGAATCTTATCCCTCTAGAAAGCCTCCCAAGAATCCAGTCTCAAAAAAGTCCCTCTCTGTTTAGTATTTGTATTTTTGTATAAAAGGTAGTATATATCACAGTATATGGACTACCCATTTCCACAGTACTAGGAAAGGAGCTGGTATTACAAAGGACTCAGATTATCAAATGTTCGTTTTCTGAGACTTTCCCTTTGTCCATGTTGCCAGGCTGTTCCTCACCTTGACAGCTTCAATCTGAGGAATAGTACAAGGAAGGCTGTCGATTTTCTCAAGAAGAACCTGGAGCTGAGTCAGGGTGACCTGCGGCATTTTCATCCTGTGGGAGGGAAGACCACATTCAAGCAAACTACTAAGGTTACATTTCAGGAATTTTAAGAACTTAAACATTTATTTCTCTTCCATGTTATCTGGAGACATCAAACCAAAATTATAATGAAAAAGGAACTAAAGCCATTTTATAGGTGATAGTAACTGTTAAAGAAGAGACTAAAGATATCAAAGTGTGAGAACACAAGTGTTGAGGGAAATACTAGGTCATCAGGAAAGTCATAATGTATTTTTCTATGTTTTTCTATGCAAAAAAATGCATCATGACTTTCTTGAAGTCCCAATAATATGTAATAATATACAATAGTATGAAGTCTGGACCTAAATTACATAATTACATAAATAAGTTAGAACCATTAGATAGAAAAAATGAAAATAAATACAAGTTTTCTTTTTAAGAAGAGAATAAAAACATGATATGATCTAGAGATACCTTAAGTTCTATGTTCTATAGTAATTAAATGTCAAAATGATAAATAAGAGAAAAAAAAGTCAACAAGATGTAAATAGCAGCTTTCACAGTAAAATTAAAGTTATGTACCAATCGAGATATTAAAGCACGGGAACTTTTTTTTTTTTGGAGATTTCTGCTATAGAGAGCGTGTGCTCGCCAGAAAGAGAGAGAGGGAGAAAGACAGAGAGACAGAAAGCGAGAAATTACCCCCCGGGGGGATGGCCCCGCTGCAATCCCTTCTCTTCCATTCTCCTACTGGGATCTTAGGTAGGCACGCACATGCACCCAGTGTGAGTTTAAGCCACTGGGTCTGGGACTAGAACCGTGGTTGCCTACATGGAAGTCCAGCGACATAGCCATTATGCTGACTGCTTGTCCCAGCACAAGAACTTTTAAATAGTATAAAACAGGATTAAAAAATGAGGAATACTGAGTAATAATATAAAATGATCAAATGTATTTCATTATGTCAGAAGTGGAAGAGTTCTATATTGATTCTGAAATTTTAATTTTTCTTATTATGAAAAAGTTCAGCAATGACAAAATAGATTAAGGACTAATAAGCTGGAGTACTTAAAATGTGGTAAAGTGCAGGAGAAAACGAGGATGAAATGTAGGAAAACTTAGTAGATTCAAATTACTGAAAAACCAGATAGCAGAGAAGCAAAAAAGCAATCTATCTTCTCAATATTCAGGTTCTCGATTATAGCCTAGGTTAAAATTTTCTTATTTTTTTACATTAGGTCTTATTCAATCTTTTTCATTTCTGGTCTGAACTAATGAACTTTTATCTACTTTATTATACAATTCTCTACCTTAATGTGTCTTCAAGGTCTCCTGAAATACTGTTCAAATTCTCCAGCAGAAACTGTTCAAAATGATGCACTTGTTTTACTTTTACTTGATACTAAACTACATAAAAATTTCCTGTTGTATGTAAAATTTCTATAATCATATCTTTAATTTTAAAAAATTACTTAAGTTTTGGGAACCAGCAGTTAGTGTAATGGCTATGTCGCTGGACTCCCACGTAGTCGACCGTGGTTTGTAGTCCCAGACATTGTGGCTAGAAAATCATGCTGGGTGCTTGCACAGGTATGCCCAAAATCCTGAGAGGCGAATGGAAGAGAAGGGACTGCGGCGTGACCATCCCCCCTGGGGGGTGATTTCTCGCTTTCTGTCTCTACGTCTCTGTCTGTCTGTCAGGTGAGCGCACGCGCCCTATAGCGAAAAACCTTTCCAAAAAAAAAAAAAAATTACTTAAGTTTTTAAAAACATGATATAATATTTTTATTTGCTACTGGTATTTTTGCTTTAACCTAAAATTTACCAACTATATAAATAACCATTTCACTTTTCCATTTCAGAAGTAGTATGTAATTATTAGCACATACAGTTGTCAAACAGATAAGTAAAATTTGAGCTTATTTATCCAACTATTTATCCAAACATTTTTTTTTTGGGGGGGGGGTTTGCTATAGGACGTGTACGCTCACCAGACAGAGAGAACAGAGAGAGAAAAAGCAAGAAATCACCCCCCACGGGGGATGGCCATGCCACAATCCCTTTTCCTCTCAGGATCTTTGGCACGCACGCACATTCGCCCAGTGTGAGTTTAAGCCACCACAGGTCCGGGACTCGAACTGCAGTCAGCTACATGGGAGTTCAGCAGCATAGCCATTATGCTAACTGCTGATCCCTTACACAAAATAAATTTTGTTGAAATTCTAATGACTGAATAATTTTATAAGATTTGTTATAAATGTCATAAAATTCTGCTATTGCATCTTCATTCCCATTGCCATTTATACTAAAAATTTGAACACTGTATCATTAAAAGTTATCTAAATGAAATAATTTCTAGTTTTTACTTTCTTATCTACTCAATCTCACTGTAATTTGCCCAATGCTAAGTCTGTTTTTGTTTGCCTTGTAAAGACAAGAGACTTGCTATTGTTGTAATCCTTCTGTCTTAGACATCCAAGTAGGGAGCAAAGATCACAGAAACAAACCTTCACATCTGGCTCTTTCAAAGCTTTGCTTATCTAGCCTAAGCTAGCCTCAAGCTCCAAAACCCTTTACCTCAGCTGCCCTCCCTTACCACTACAGCAAATAGGTCTACAGGTTCCCACTACTATGCCTGGCTTTTAGAGGGTCAGAAATCAAACCCATGTTTCCTGTGTGGCCTCAAATTGTAATGCAGCAGTGTCCAGTGTGTGCTATTATGACTGGTCTAAGTATACACTTTTTCTCTTCTTAAGCCAGAAGGCACAGGTGTATGTGTAAGAGAGAGAGAATCTACTCTCAGTGGGCATGGTTAGGCTGTAATCACTTTTCCTTCTAATTATTCATCCTGTCTGGATTTTGGACCTGGATGTACACACTCAGTGTGTTCTTCAAAATACAGGGTCTAGGACTCATACCCTAGTCTGCCATGTCTGTCTTCCTCTGTGAAGTGTCTGGCCATTGCTGACTATGTTTCTTATTTTCTGTGATTGTCAGAAGGATGTATACTCTCCAGAGAGAAAAAGAGAGAGAGAAAGAGAGTGAGAGAGAGAATTGCATAATATGGCAAAGTCACCATGCAGTTTTCTTCCATTTTTTCCATCTCACTGGGATTTTGAACTTGCACATACAATAGTTTTGAGATGCTGGGCCAGAATTTGAACCAGTCAGTCACATGGGATCCAGTTCCTGATGCTTTGCACTTTAACCAGAGCATCATGGGGTTAGTTCCCATATATGCTTCTTATATTACACTAACTTTGTAATTCTGGTCATCCCTATGCCCATATATATGTTTATACTTAGTAGACTATTTTTATCAATTCATTCTTGTTATTAAATCTGACAAACTGTCATCATTTTTTGTCCCCTCCTTTAACATACCTGGCCTCTTGGCCACTGACCAGACCTAGGATTTGGGTGATATAAACTTCTGCCTCACTTAGGCAGTTCTTCAATCGCTGAAACAGCTCATGGTTAGGAAATTTTCCCTCATGGACCTCAGACTTCAATGCCTTTAACTCTTCAAAGCCTAAGAGAGAGTATAAGTTGCCAGAGATGAACAGTACTATAGAAAGAAAGGATTAGGAGTGCTGAAAAAACAAAAACAAAAAACAACAGAGTTTGCTTAGGGGTCCTTTAATTTCCTATCACTCACTGCACTTCTGACCATCCTCCACCTCCAGGGCCACTCGCACTTTGTTGGCCCAGGTGTCAAAAGACTCAGCCCGAACCTTTAGCTTATGCAGCATTGCAGGTAGCTCATCCAAGGTATATCGATACCTAGAAGACAGCAAAGAAGAGTATATCTGGTCCAGCTCTATAACCTCCTCCATGTCTTCAAGATAGGCCCCATGCTCACCGCAGGTACTGTCGGGTACTTGGACACTTGCAGAGGTCACTGATGTGGAAAAGGCAGACAAGGCTATCAGGACAGTCATAGCAGGCCAAAGCTGATAGGAAGCATGTGGTCTTGCACTTGATGCACTGACGTTCATCATCTGGGAGCAGCTCAAAAGCCTCTCGTTCAGCCTCCGTGACGCCCTGGGGGTGTTCAATCCACATATACCATAAAGACTAGGAGCAGGGTTGTGGACACCCCACCTCAGCCAACATTTAGCCCTGTTGTGGGCTCAACTGTAAGGATAGCTGTAGAGAAATTGGAAGAAAAAAATATAAACACATACAGTCTCTACCTTTCCATTTCACAACGCATGACTTAAAAGACAGGCACACAGTGCTTATTCAATCTTGGTTTTGTCATCCTACCACAGTAGTCCTACCTTAGGACTGAATCTTTAAGTACTACCAATCTTCACCACCCACCTTCTCCAGCAAGGCTTTTCGTAGACGTCGTTCCTCCTGTACCATAATGAACATTTCCTTGTGCACAGCAACTGCCAGATTCAGATCCAACTTCTCAGGGAAGGCAGCCATCTTGCAGATAAGTTCCTCATGAGAGAAGACACAATAGCGCCGCAGTCGGCGGTAGTGTTCAATACACTGGCGTCCAGCAGGTAGCTGCAAGTGTGTCAAGATTGTGTGTGGCTATCTAGAGACAATGACACTCAAGTACTTCTACTGTGACCCCTACCCATGCTCTCTGTACCTTTCTGCTTGTAGACCCACATTCCAAACTCACCCAATCAGCAGTACAAAAGTTGACAGCCTCAGCAAAATTGTACCCTTGGTTAAAACCACTGTGGTAAGCACGAGGGAAAGTGATAACAAATTCCCCTGCACACTGATTTGTGCGCACAACCTAAAAAGAAGAGAAACAGAAAAGGGTATAGATTAGAACTAATCATGGAAAGTGGACTTAGATGTTAAGTCTCCAAATCATGTTATAGACATAGGGTTAATAGAAAAAGAACAAAGTTTCTATTTTCAAATACGTGCTTTCAAATGAAAGAGATTATGAAAAACACTTTTAGTTTCCATAAGTGAGTGAGAATGCTCAGGAGAGGAGTGTAGAATTAGGGGTACCAGAGAGGAGAGAGTAGAAGGGAAAATAGGGAGAACCAAGATGATAGATCCAGTATTACAGGCAAATAAGAGTAATGAGTTCTAGAGTACTAAAACAGAAAAACTGTAGTTAATAACAAAACTCAAACAGTCAAAAAATTATAGTATACGTTTATAATAAATGGTAAATATCTGACACGGTGGATAAGTTTATTAACCTGACTTGATCATTATAAATGTTTATGCACTGAAAAATAACAACTCTACTACATAAATATGTCCAACTATAATGTCAACTAAAAATTATAAAACAAAGAAAAAAAAGTTTATGAATGTACAGAGTAATAAGTCAGTAGGTAACATATATGAATCTTAATACTGCTGAGAAGATTGTTACCTCCTAAACCATACCATTGCAGGTTTTAATCACAACTGCTTTAAATGTACAAAATAGGTGCAAAAAAATTATGTCCCCTTTTATTTTTTTGAGAGTTTTTTTTTTTTTTTTTTTTTTTGCTATAGGGCGTGTGCACTCACCAGACAGAGACAGAGAAACAGAAAGTGAGAAATCACCCCCCAGGAGATGGCCATGGCAAGCCTTTCTCCTCCATTCTTCTCTCAGGATCTTGGCCACGCCCAGCCTGAGTTTTAAGACACCAGGTCCTGCATGCGAACCGCGGTCGACTAAGTGGGAGTCCAGGGATATAACCATTACACTAACTGCTGGTCCCTTCCTTCTTTATTTTTAAGCTTTTTCGTTAAACCTCAACAAATTAAAGTTAGGAAAAGAGCAAGAACATTATGGCTATGTAACAACTTGACAAATCTTCCTTTTAGCTTCATGAGTTTCAAACTTCTTAATCTCCTATTTGACTAAATGTAGGTCTAGAAATCTATTGGCAATGGTTTGGATGGAAATCTATTACATTAACATTAGCCAACTCACAGGTTCTTCTAGTGTACTAGGTAGGCATCTACTATTGATAATTACATTGTTAATATGGTCTTTGGTGCTGATTATATCTGCTGAACAGCTGAATGACAGCTTTGAGGAACAGGCCATGGTTATTTTTAAGTTAGGTTTTTACAGGACAGTCTTAAAATAATACTGTAATTTCTATATAAAATAATTTAATCAGACAATATTTCATTTTACCTAAATCCAAGATATCTTAAGAATATTTTATGTCTTCTGGTACAGAAGCATAAGTTACATTTTCCACAAATCCTTCTCAAATTTACGTCACAAGCATAGGCACAAACACATGTATACATACACCGTATTCCTTCATTAGGAATTATGAGGAACACAATTTGAGATGAAAATGTGTTGATAGTTCATTTACTTAAAGCTTCTATTTTTTTTAAAAAAAGATCTTTTAGAATTATTTATTTATCATTATTGTTATTATTTTAAAAATTTGCTACAAGGCAAAAGTGTTCACCAGAGAGAGACAGAAAGAGACAGAGACAAACAGAAAATGAGAAAGCAAGCCATCAAGTCTGAGACTTGAACCATGGTCAGGCCATGTGAGAGTCCAGCTACAATCTTATCTGCCACCCAGTTGCTGGTCCTTTTTATATCTGAGAAAACAAAAAGATGAGGTGACCTGTCAAGTTCCCAAAAAGGATTAAGGATAGATCTGAAATTGAATGTTCATTCCTTTCTCTTCAAGAGTCTATATAGGGAACCAGCAGTTAGCGTAATGGCTATGTCGCTGGACTCCCACGTAGTCGACCGTGGTTCATATCCCGGACCCAGTGGCTTAGAACTCATGCCGGGCGCGTGTGCGTGCGTGCCCAAGATCCCAAGAGGAGAATGGAGGAGAAGGGATTGTGGCGTGACCATCCCCCCTGGGGGGTGATTTCTTGCTTTCTGTCTCTCTGTCTCTCTCTGTCTGTCTGGCTAGCGCACGCGCCCTATAGCAAAAACCTCTCCAAAAATAAATAAATAAATAAATAAGAAAGAGTCTATATAGACTATGTGGAAAAACAAGTTATATGGACTGAATTACTATCCTTCTAAGATACACATGAGAAGTCATAACCCTTGGGACCTAACAAAGTGACACAGTTAAAGATGGAGCTTTGTAATAGGTAACTCATTAGACAAGATCCTAATCTAGTTTAACTGGAGTCTTTCGAAGGAGGGGAGATTAAAACATACTAAAAGATACTTTGAACTTAAGCACACATAAAGAAATGACCACTTCAGTGCATAGGCACTGAGAGGCCTCAGAAGAAACCAAGGATATTGACACTTTACTTATGGACTTCTCACTTATGGTACTGTGAGCAAATTAATTTCTCTTATTTATGGTGGGATAAAAAGAATCATGAAGTAATGCTCACAAAAAATTACAAAGAACAATCATGTGCAATTCAAGAAGCAAATATAAAGGGACCATAAACAACTGATGAAGAAGAGAGCCAGTTGGAGGTGTGGTGAAGGTAGCTGGATCCTGTATTACCAAATGCACAGTCTGAGTCTGGGATCTACAGCAGTTTGATAAACACGCCAGACACATGTATGTGCAAGTGCAGAATCCCAAGAAAAGAAGAGGAGGAAAAGCGACAGTGGCCTTTATGGGGGCTCTCTCTTTCTCTGGTAAGCACACTTATTCTCTGACAAAAGATAAAACAGAAAAAGCTTAGAAGATTCTGAGTTTCTTCAATGAATAACAAAATGTAAATTAAAAAGTCCAGTCACTAAAAAGCAAGATTCAGTAAGAAACTTCAAAACTTTGTCCCTCTACTTACAAAAGCAGAACAATTTAAAACAACAACAACAAAATCTCCTGAATTTTGTAAGCTAGTGAGTGTCGTAACACTGGATCTTACCTGTATAGATCATCTCTACCCCTAGCTCAGCACTTACCTTAGTGAAGACAGCATGATATGTTATAGCAGCATGAAAGTAAGTGCCAGGTAGCACAATGTCAAATTGTTTTCAAAGAACTGAAGCTATATGTTTTGACCTGTGTGACCTCTAGAGACTGACTTTATTTCAAATGCCTATAAGAGCTCTTTAGAATAGATGTTTCCCAGGCTGTATTTGTTGAAGACATATAGAGGCAAATGTATTAGTTACAGTCACTGTGATAAAAGAAAAGACAATGGGCAAAACAACAGACCTTCAAAGGTTTGACACCTAACCAAAGGTGTTCTACAGCAAAAATCCCCATTATGTTATTTACACCAAAACTAAGTTTTTCATTTCCTTCACACTCTAGGACAGGCATTAAATCTGTTTGGCTCTAAGTTCTTCACTGCTTTCTCTCCCCAGGGCAGGCATTAAATCTATTTAAACTTGGGTCCAGAACATGGGGTCACAGTTACCCATGACTACAGTTTGAGTCCAGGACCTGGCAGCTTAAAACTCATGCCAGGTGTGTGTTTCAGTGCATAGGCACTGAGAGGCCTCAGAAGAAACCAAGGATATTGACACTTTACTTATGGACTTCTCACTTATGGTACTGTGAGCAAATTAATTTCTCTTATTTATGGTGGGATAAAAAGAATCATGAAGTAATGCTCACAAAAAATTACAAAGAACAATCATGTGCAATTCAAGAAGCAAATATAAAGGGACCATAAACAACTGATGAAGAAGAGAGCCAGTTGGAGGTGTGGTGAAGGTAGCTGGATCCTGTATTACCAAATGCACAGTCTGAGTCTGGGATCTACAGCAGTTTGATAAACACGCCAGACACATGTATGTGCAAGTGCAGAATCCCAAGAAAAGAAGAGGAGGAAAAGCGACAGTGGCCTTTATGGGGGCTCTCTCTTTCTCTGGTAAGCACACTTATTCTCTGACAAAAGATAAAACAGAAAAAGCTTAGAAGATTCTGAGTTTCTTCAATGAATAACAAAATGTAAATTAAAAAGTCCAGTCACTAAAAAGCAAGATTCAGTAAGAAACTTCAAAACTTTGTCCCTCTACTTACAAAAGCAGAACAATTTAAAACAACAACAACAAAATCTCCTGAATTTTGTAAGCTAGTGAGTGTCGTAACACTGGATCTTACCTGTATAGATCATCTCTACCCCTAGCTCAGCACTTACCTTAGTGAAGACAGCATGATATGTTATAGCAGCATGAAAGTAAGTGCCAGGTAGCACAATGTCAAATTGTTTTCAAAGAACTGAAGCTATATGTTTTGACCTGTGTGACCTCTAGAGACTGACTTTATTTCAAATGCCTATAAGAGCTCTTTAGAATAGATGTTTCCCAGGCTGTATTTGTTGAAGACATATAGAGGCAAATGTATTAGTTACAGTCACTGTGATAAAAGAAAAGACAATGGGCAAAACAACAGACCTTCAAAGGTTTGACACCTAACCAAAGGTGTTCTACAGCAAAAATCCCCATTATGTTATTTACACCAAAACTAAGTTTTTCATTTCCTTCACACTCTAGGACAGGCATTAAATCTGTTTGGCTCTAAGTTCTTCACTGCTTTCTCTCCCCAGGGCAGGCATTAAATCTATTTAAACTTGGGTCCAGAACATGGGGTCACAGTTACCCATGACTACAGTTTGAGTCCAGGACCTGGCAGCTTAAAACTCATGCCAGGTGTGTGTGCATGTGTGCCCAAGATCCAGAGAAGGGAATAGAGAAGAGAATTCAGTATGTCCATGACCCCAGGGGCTAATTTCTCACTTACGTCTTTTTGTCTCTAGCAAGAATATGACCTCCAGGAAAATCTCTCTTAAAAAAAATCTTTTTTTCTCATTTCCAGATACTCACAGGCACACCATGTGACATGAGGGTGTTGGGATTCATGAGAGTGACAAGTTGATGTAAGAGATCAGGCTGGCTTTCAAACAGCTCAGGTGTTAGCATCTTCATTACCTCCTCCAAATGTTCTGCTGCCAGTGAGGGTACCCCATACCAGGTTTTTGGCTCACCCCTGCTCAAGTAGAAAACACACACATAAAGCATGCACACATTTGTGGGAGAGTTGTCATAACTATCAAAGCCTTTAGGATCCAGCTCACCAATGCAGGTAGTTAATGGAGTAACTCCAATGGTCCTCAATATGCCAACAAAATGCTGAGAAAACCATCCCCACATAAAGCCAGGGCACTTTCATGCCTGAAATGTCTGCATTGATGTGGCAGAGAACAGACTGATCCAGCACTGGCATCACATTCAGGTTCCAACCACTGCTCGCATAGACCTGTTGGGTCAGAGATTTGCCTGAGTGGGTAGGGAGCAAGATTTAGCAAAGTGAAACAAACTAAGGCAGGCAAACATAGGAAGACAACCGTATTCTTTGAGAATAATGTTTGTTATTACACATTACAGAAGGCCCAAGTATGATTTATAAATGCAAGATTTTTTGCAGGGCAAGAGAGTGCACTGTAATTCAAAAATTAACTATCTATAAACTAGATTAAGATTTTTTAAATGTGGATTATATAACTTGCTCTCAGAAACTAATAAACATTCTTTATCATTTAGACAAAATTTCAAACCTCTATGTAAACTTCATAGACAACAGGCTCTCCTCTATTCCCAATATGTTATTCCTTAAAGAAAACTAGCTTTTCAGTATCACATTTTCTTTTTATATACTTCTGTGTTACTGGTCAAAAAATTTACTATAAATCTTGTCCAATTCTCAGTACAAACAATACTCAACTCATAAAGGTAGGACTTAACAAGTTTCACTTTATAATGATGTGAAAGCTATATAACTGTTCAATATAAATGGTACTTCTACGTCCACTGTTTTTCACTTTCAGTACTATAGATTTAACACTTTATTGTAAAATAGGCTGTTAGAATGTTAGAAAATATTCAACTGAAGACGACACTGGAGGTCATCTAGTCCAAGGGAAAAAAAATATTAAAAATAAAAAATATGAAGACATATTAAGAGCCCTAAAGGATGAGGAGGATCAAGCAAACAATTTACAAATTATTGGCCTGTCAGAAAAAGAAGAGATAAATGAATAGAAAATATTAAAATAAATGTCATAAACATCCCAATCCTTTGGAAGGAAACAGAAAGCCAGATATAGGAAGTTCAAGGAACATCAAATAAAATGAATCCAAAAAACTTGGGAACCAGCAGTTAGCGTAATGGCTATGTTGCTGGACTCCCAAGTAGTCGACCGCGGTTCGCGTCCCGGACCTGGTGGCTTAAAACTCATGCCGGGCGCGTGTGCGTGCGTGCCCAAGATCCCGAGAGGAGAATGGAGGAGAAGGGATTGCGGCGTGACCATCCCCCCTGGGGGGTGATTTCTCGCTTTCAGTCTCTAATGTCTCTGTCTGTCTGGCGAGCGCACGCACCCTATAGTGAAAATCTCTCCAAAAAAAACTCACACTAAAGTCAACGTCAAAATTAATTTGTTAATAATTAAAGCAAAACAATGAGTGTATAAAACAAGGGGAAAACAAACTATTGCATATAAAGGAACTCATGCAATACTATCAGTAGATTTCTCAGCAGGCAGGAACATTGATGGACATAGTAAGACAGTATTAATATTTAGACTCTAAAGTAAAACAAGAAACAAAATGTCCAACTGAGAGTACTTTATCCATCATTTCTATCTTTCTATCTACAAAAAAATTAAGGAATGATAAAAATTTTCTCAGACCAAAGCTAAAAAGTTTTCACATCACTTGACCTTTCCTAAAAGAAATGCCTCAGCTTTCTTCAAGCTGAACAAAGCGGTTGTTAGTTTTTAATATGAATTTATAAAACAATAAGTAAAGAGAAATACATATCCAAAATATCCAAATTAAAAAACTCACTCTAATAGCTATTAAAAAAGCAATTATATCTCTAGCATAAAGTTTAAAAGGCAAAATTATTTATTTATTTTTTAGGGGAGAGGTTTTTGCTACAGGGCGCTTGCGCTCGCCAGAAAGACAGAGTGAGACAGAGAGACAGAAAGCGAGAAGTTACCCCCCGGGGGGGATGGCCACATCGCAATCCCTTCTCCTCCATTCTCCTTGGGATCTAGGGTATACACACATATGCACCCGACATGAGTTTAAGCCACAAGTCTGGGACTTGAACCACAGTCAACTCCATGGAAGTTCAGCAACATAACCATTACACTAACTGCTGGTCCCTAAAAGGCAAAATCATTAAGAACACATAGAACAACACTTTGTTAAGGAATAAATATTGTAGCATAAAAAAGTAAGTATGGCATCAAAAGCATTAAAATATTGGAGATAGTGAAGTAAAACTACAGAGTTCGTATACTACAATTAAATCAAATTGGTAACAACTTACAATTAGTCTGTTATAAAACTTTTTCTGTAAACCTCAGGGCAAGCATTAAGCAAAATGAATACCCCAAAGATAAAAAAATATCTAAAACCAGAGACAGCCACCAGACAACCTAACAAAGCAAGGAAGATGGAAGAGGGGGAAGATTTACAAAACAATGATTATCTCAAATATAAATGTATTCTATCTCCAATTAAAAGACACTGAATAGTTAAAATATTTTTTTAAATCCCACTATATGAGGCCTACTACAAATTCACTTCACTTATAAAGACACGTTCAGACTGAAAGTGAAGAAATGGGAAAAGAATCCATGCAAATGGAACCAAAAAGAGAGCAACGACAACTATACATACTTTTAAAAAAGGATACTTCATGTTTTTAGCTCAAAAATAATAAAAACAGGGGAACCAGCAGTTAGCGTAATGGCTATGTCACTGGACTCCCACGTAGTCGACCGTGGTTCGCGTCTCGGACCCCGTGGCTTTAATCTCATGCCGGGCACGTGTGCGTGCGTGCCCAAGATCCCAAGAGGAGAATGGAGGAGAAGGGATTGCGGCGTGACCATCCCCCCTGGGGGGTGATTTCTCGCTTTCTGTCTCTATGTCTCTGTCTGTCTGGCGAGCGCACGTGCCCTATAGTGAAAACCTCTCCAAAAAAAATAAAATAAAATAAAAAATAAAAACAGGTAAAGAAAATCACTATGTAATAATAAGTAAACTCTTGACAGTCTAACAATTTTAAATATATATGAACTCAATATAAATGTAAACATATATTTATTAATACATTTAAAAGATGAGAAAAATTCCAGAAAAAGTAAAAGATTTCAATACTCCATTTTCAACAATAAATAGATTAGTAGAACAGACAATTAGTAAAGAAACATTGGATTTGAGTTACATTTTAGATGACTGAATCTAATGGACATACAGAAAGCATGCCCTACAACAAAATATATATCCTTCTCAAGTGCAGAGGAATTATTCTTCTGGATAGATAGTTCATGTGGTCATTAGTCTTAAAAACTTTTAAACCAAACTGATGTACTATGTTAACTATATTTTCTAATTAACTTATAAAACTATAATAACAAGGGAACAAGGAATTAGCGTAATGGCTATGTCGCTGGACTCCCACGTAGTTGACCACGGTTCGCATCCCGGACCCGGTTGCTTAAAACTCACACTGGATACGTGTACGTGCATGCCCAGGATCCCAAGAGGAGAATGGAGGAGAAAGGACTGCAGCGTGACCATCTCCCTGGGGGGTGATTTCTCGCTTTCTGTCTCTATGTCACTCTGTTTGGCAAGCGCACGTGCCCTATAGTGAAAACCTCTCCAAAAGAAATAATAAACTATAATAGCAAGAGGAATTGTTAAAATTAGCAAGTATGTGAACATTAAGCAATATGCTACTAAACAATTATTGAGTCAAAAATGGAATTAAAGGGGAAATTAATAAATATCTTCAGGTAAAAATAGAAGAAAACCCAAAACTTAGGATATGCAATAAAACAAGTCCTAATATAATAACCTAAATGAAAAGAGGAAGAAAGATCTCAAGTAAATAACCAAGTGTTAGGCCTCAAGGAAATAAAAAGGAAGAACCTATGAGGTCTAAATTGAGCAGATGAAAGAAAATAACAAAGATCAGAGCTCAAATAAATGAAAGAAGAACAAAATAAAGAGTTGGTTTTCTAAAAAGAAAATCAACAAACTCTTAGTTAGAATTGTTAAGAAAGAAAAATACTAAAAATCAAAAATAAAAGAAATACTACTACTGATAAAACAGAAATAGGAAGGCTCTTAAGAGGGACCAGTAGATGGCATAGTGGTTACATCATTGGACTCCCATGTAGTTGACTATAGTTCGAGTCCTTGACCTGGTGGCTTAAAACTCACGCTGGACACATGTGCACATATGTCAAAGATTCAAGTGGAGAAAGTACTGCAGCACAGCCACCTCCCCTTGGGGAGAGGCGTGGATTTCTTACTTTCTGTCTCTCTGGCAAGCACATGTGCCATATAGCAAAAATCTCTCAAAAACACAAATAAATGAATGACAAGGAAAGATCATAAGTGACATCTATTTAAACATTACTGCTAAAAACAAAGTTAACAACCTAGAAGAAACTGGTAAATTCTTGTAAGCAAACTAACAATTTTGAATCACAATCTGGAAATCTGAACAGACCATTAACAATAAATAGAAAAAACCCAAAACTTAGGAATTAGTAATTGAATTAGTAATTTAAAATCCGCTACTAAAGAAAGGCCTAAAACCAAAAAGAACAAAGCCCTATACGTTGTTTGTTGTACTATAAATCAGTAGAGTCATCTGGAAAACAGCATGGAATTTCTCCAATTAAAAATAGCATAACATTATGACCCAGCAATCCCACTATGAGGCATAAATAAGAAACTGAAATCACGACGCTTAACAGTTGTACACATTCCCACGTTCACTGCAGCATTATCCACAATAACGAAGATACTGAATCAACCTAACTCATCAATGAATGAATGAAGAAAGAAAATGTGGTACATATTTGGAGACAAGGTTGTTAAGATAATTGGAAGTCATATGGCTAACTATGCAGCTCGAGTCCAGGACTAATCAACTTGAGAAACATGCTGGGCACATATGCAGGCAAAAAATTCTGAGAGAAAAACAGAGAAGGAATTATGGCATGATCATTCCCCCAGAGGATGACTTCTCATTTTCTTTCTCTCTTTCTCTCTGGCTACTATACATGCTCTAGCACAATTAAAAAGAACAAACAAAAATGAAGCATACATGTATTGGGTTGTCGGAAAAGTCATGATGTATTTTTGCAGAGAAAAATACTTTTTCAACAATCCAATCCAATGGAATACCAATAAGAAAACACAAATCCTGAACTTTCTTTGTCCAAAAAAAAAAAAAAAAAACTATGCACCAAGAAGACATTATATTAAGTCAGATGAACTAGGCAAAGAAAGACAAATACCTATGTATGATCTTACTTACATGTGCAATCTAAGTGGCAGAACTCAACTAAAGGATACATATGGGGCTAGCAGGTGGCATGGTAGTAAAAGTGCTGGATCCTATAGTTTGAGCCCTGGACCTAGTGGATTGACATTCACGCCAGGCACATGAGCATATGTTTGTTTTTAAAGTCTCAAGAAGAAAGGAAAAGAAGGGATTACAGTTTGATCATCCCTCCTGGGAAGTGATTTATCATGATTCCTCTCTCTTTTCACCCATGAGTACCCATGTCTTATAGCAAGACAAAAAAGAAACAAACAACAACAAAAAAGTAAACAAAAATAAAAAACAAAAAAGAAATGAGAAAGAATCAAATGATACAAAAAGAAAATCTGAAATAAAAGTAGTAGTAACGAGGGAATTCAAAAGGTAAGATATAAGGGGAAAAAGAAGAATTAATTCCTTCATTTTTAGCAAGTATCTCTTAAGAAAATGGATTGAAATCAATTAAAAGGCCAACCTGGAGAATAGTAAAAAAGACATGATCTGTTTATATAATGAATCTTGAAGATAAATGAAAAAAAATGTATTTCATGTTAACAGTAATCAAAGAGTTGAGTGCATCTATCACAATCAAATAAATCAGAAAGTCTTTCAACAAACAAAGATGACATTATGCACTGATAAAATAACCCAATCATCCATTCAATACAACCATGATATATATACCTAAAAACAATACCAAAATAAATCAAGCAAAAAATACTAAAATAAATCAGGCAAAAACTGACAGAACAGATACAGTTCTACAATAACAGTTGGAAGACTTTAGTCACTTCTTTCAAGAATGGATATAAGAAACAAGACAGAGATCAGTAAGAAAATAGAGAACCTGAATAGAGAAAACAAATTAGACCAAGCAAATACAAACCAATGTATTCTATTCAACAAAAACAGAATTCATTGTTGTAGAGTCTAAATGAAACATTCCCCATTTAAACCACAAATCATAAAGTAAGTATTTATAGGGACCAGCAGTTAGTGTAATGGTTACATTGCTGGGCTCTCATGGAGTCAACCACTGTTCAAGTCCCAGACCTAGTGGCTTAAACTCACACCGGGTGCATGTGCGTGTGTGCCCAAGATCCCAAGAGAAGAATGGATTTCAGTGCGGCCATCCCCCTAGTGGGTGATTTCTGGCTTTCTGTCTCTATCTCTCAGTCTTTCTGGCATGCGCATGTGCAAACTGTGCCCAAGATCCCAAGAGAAGAATGGATTTCAGTGCGGCCATCCCCCTAGTGGGTGATTTCTGGCTTTCTGTCTCTATCTCTCAGTCTTTCTGGTATGCGCATGTGCAAAAACTCCTCAAAAAAAAAAATAATAATAATAATAAGTATTGATAAATTTTTAGAAATGCAGAGATCAAAACTTTCTCCCACAACAACGTAACACTTGAAATCAATAATGAAAGAAAAACTGAAGTTTACTAAGCAACCCAACAGAAAAATGATACATTATCAAATAGTATCAGCATGAAATACTATACCAAAATTTTATCATATAACCTAGGCAACAGAGACCAGCAGATTGTGTAATGGCTACGTCGCTGGACTCCCATATAGCTTGAGTCCCTGACCTGGTAGCTTAAACTTATGTCAGGCACATGTGCATGCGTGCCCAAGATCCTGAAAGGAGAATAGAAAAGGGACTGTAGCGTGAGGTGATTTCTCACTTTCTGTCTCTCTGTCTCTCTCTCTTTATGGCAACCACACATGCTCTATAGCAAAAATCTCTCAAAAAACTAAAAATCATAAGCAACAATACACATGAATATTCAAGTGTAACAGTAGGGAGCTATCAAGTGAGAAGTATGCATAATTCAATTACAAAGCTTCATTAAAATTCAGCTACCATGCTTTTAAAAATTACATATATTAAATATCATCAATAATTTGAAGAAAATTACATATTTATAACAATTGATTCTTCTGGGGTAGAGGGCAAAAGCTGGAAAATATGACTTGTAGAAAAACAAAAACACATAGGTGTATTTAATCAGAAAATTTTTTTAAGTTTTTAAAGTTTTCCTAAGTTCAAGTGTAGGTTTATAAATATTACCTAATACTACGCTTTATTTATTTATCTATTCATTTTTCATTTATGAAGAATAGAGTTTTATTTGACTCATAATTCTGGTGGCTGGAAAGTTCAAGAATATGGGACCAGCATCTGCCTAGCCTGTGACAGTACATCAAATATGGTATCTAGAGGGAACCAGCAGTTAGTGTAATGGCTATGTTGCTGGACTCCCACGTAGTCGACAGCGGTTCACGTCCCGGACCCGGTGGCTTAAAACTCACGCCAGGCGCGTGTGCGTGCGTGCCCAAGATACCGAGAGGAGAATGGAGGAGAAGGGACTGCGGCGTGACCATCCCCCCTGGGGGGTGATTTTTCACTTTCTGTCTCTATGTCTCTGTCTGGCGAGCACATGCGCCCTATAGCGAAAAATCTCTCAAAAAAAAAAAAATTTGGTATCTAGAAACAGGGAGATCAACAAACACACGTAAAGAGAGAAATCGACTGGCGAGCTGCCATCCTATTTTATAACAATCTACTAAGGAGGAAACTGACCAATTCCCACACGAATGAGAACTCCCTCCCTCCTACAAATTCATTAATCTATCCATAAGGATAGTGCCTCCAAGACCCAAACACTGCTGAATAGGCCTCACCACCCCTCAGCACTTACATACAGAAAACAGAAAATGGAAAATTATCTGTTGACAATAACACATATGTTGATGTGCTTGATTGAGCCAATATACAGTGTACTGTGAACAGAAAAATCTCATTTTGTATGCTATAATGATGTACAGTGAATGAATGTAAATAAATAAATAAAAATAAGTAAACTAAAAAAACAAACTAACAAACAAAAAAAACATAATCTAGGTCTCACCCACTAGTTCTCACCACTTCCCAATAACGAATTCTAAAACTTGAAACTTTGTGGAGCTAATATCATCCAAACCATAACAAAGTGTTAATACTATGCGTTATGGTTTCAAAATATCATAGGATTTTTTTCTTATATAAAAAAGCTAATTAATAAGCTGATACTTAAACACATCGGAATGAGTCATACAGGTCTACTTAAATGCAACTTTTCTTCAATAATAAAATTTTCTTTTCCCTAGCTTGCTTTACTTTAAGAATGCAGTATATGGGGCTAGCAGATGGAGTGAGTAGAAGTTATATCACTGGACTCCCACATGGCTGACTATAGCTGAAGTCCCAGACCTGTGGCTTGAAACTTACGTTGTGTGTCTATGTGTGCATGCCAAAGGTCCTGGGAGTCGAAAATGGAGGAGAAAGGATTGTGGCATGGCCATCCCCCCAGGGGGATAGGAGTGACTGCTCACTTTCCTTCTCACTGTCTGTCTCTCTGGCAAATGCATTAGCTCTAAGACAAAAACTTTTTTAAAAAAAAAAGAATATAGTGTATGATACACATAAAATTTTAAAAATGTTTTAACATTTTATGCTTTCAGTAAGGTCAGAAGGAGGTTATTAGTAAAGTAAAAATGAAGACTGGCACCCCAAATCCTACATTACTCAAATCAACCTTATATCAAGTATGGAACCAATGGAGGGTACAGATGATTTCTCTTTTCTTGATTTACCATTTCAATTTTCCACAGTAGATATGTCTATTCAAAATATTAAGCAGAGCCAGTAAGAGGCATAGTGACTAAGGTACTGGACTCCTACAAGGTCAAACATGGTTCAAGTCCTGGACCAACGGCTTAAAAAAAATCACACTAGGATCAAGTGTGTACCCAGCATACTGAGTGGAGAATGGAGGAAAAGGGATTGCTGTATGGCTCTCCCCTCTGAGGAAGTGATTTTTTTTCACTTCCCTCCATCAACCACTATCTCCAGGGAGCGCATGTGCCCTATGCCAAAAACCTAAAAACAAGCTAACAATAAGCAAAGTATTACTGTTAGAAAGATTCGTTAAGTTCTATTATATAGAACATGTCCATAAACAGTTGAAAAATACATATCCATTAAAAACTGATAAGCCTTCCTGAAAATTTCAGTCTCATCTCCTAACCAGGCTAATTTAACTGAACATCAACTTTCTCACTAAGTTCAATCTACATAAAAAAGACAAATTAATTCTCTTGGCTCTGGTCAACACAGTAAAAGAACAACTATAGAAAACATTCTTCAATTTCCACATTTATATATGATGACACTTTTTTTTTTTTTTGAGTTTGAGGGAGGGCATCTATGTCCACTGGGAGAAACAAAGAGAGAAAGAAAAAGTGAGAAGGCATTGCATTGGAGGGGGATGGTCATGCAGTAGTTCCTTCTCCTCCATTCTATTCTCAGTATTTAGGGTATATATACACAAGCATGAACACCAGTGTCTTTTTCAAGCTGCTAGGTCCAGGATTTGAAACATAGACATATGAGACCCAGCTACCTTAACCACTATACCACCAGATGGCCTGAGAATGATTATGTTTCTAAGATTTTTTTCTGTGCATCTTTTGTCACTCCCTCTTTCCTTTCCTTTTTTCTTGCCTTAGACAGGAGAAATCAGCCTTGAATGGGTTTTACTATGCCACAATTCTCTGTGTCTTCTAGCCAGCAAGGATCCTGGACATGTCTGTAATTGACCCATTTTGTCAACCAGGATCCAAACCCCTGGCCTTCCACATTGCTTCGCTACTGTGATACAATGACATACTACCTTCAACAAAATGGCTGGGCCAAAAAATGGTGGTTTTTTTAGCTTCTCCTGAAAAGGTCAGTCCATCATCCTATTTCTGGCTCTCCACTCAGTAAAAAATAGTCAAAATTTAGATCTGTCTCCAATAAAAGAAACGACCTTATAACAAAGGATAAAATTAGCAGTTTCTGTACTAATCCATGATTATAGATGTTGACAAACTAGTAAATTTAATGAGGACAATTCCCGAGATCTTTCTAGTCATTTCAAACCCTTAGATAAACTGATCAAAGCACTAGTCTAACACAAATAACCAGAAGGTAGCTATTTCCAACATCAGACAGATTAAAGAATACTATGATAATATCAAAATCTCACACAGAGAGAAAAAAGAAGGCTGTCCAAATGACTCACTGACAGATTATCCAAGAGCACCAAACTTCATTCTTATCCCTCAGATGTAAAAACACTACAGAGGAGAACCTGTAATAACAGACGGCATTATATGCTAAACTGACTTTCCCCAGTCACACTGTGAAAATGAACAACCAAACATATTACCTTCTCTTCAGGCGACAGATTTTGTTTGCTACTGCTGACAGGAAAACCACTACCAAATTCTTTGGAATGAATATCTGCTCCATACTCAACTGTCACATCTTCCTCAATGCTGCTGACCAGCCTCCAGAATTCCTTCTCAACAAGTTCTGTAGGCACCATCTGTGAAAACAGGTGTAAAAGATGACATTTTGACTCCATGTCTGCATGAAACTATGGCCGCCAGGCCACCAATCTCTATGCATCCAGCCCTTGGTCACATACATGTACAGGCATGTTGAAGTAGTCAGCCTTGAAGGAATCAGCCATCTCACCAAAACTCTGCAAAGTATACTCCTGAGTAGCCTGCTCAAAACCAAAAGCTTCTGGAGGCCTCTTACACTCCTGAAAAGAGAAATATTTCAGGGAGACAGACAAAAGGTGACAAAATTTAAAAAGATCTAGTAGTTAGAGGGGAGAAGTCCTTTAGACTGCATTTAGTATCTCATTTTATAAATCCACTTCTTTATGTATTTCTAAGGGGTAAAGTCTCTTTAATATACTATAAAAATATTTCCTTGTCTTGTTCTTCATCATCTGGATCACGTCCCTTCTCACCAGTTCACTTAAGTGTCTGTGATCCTTCAGCTAGTCTGTCCTACCATATTGACATATTACTATACTAACAGCTATTCAAAATTTAGCTGAAATACTAATTTAGAAAAGAGCAGGGACCTAACTTGCTAGTCTCTCTTAAACCCAGGAAAGCAGATTAGAAAAAAAATGACCAAGAGCTGAAATAAAAACATGAATGGACAGGCCTTACCGCAAGGATACACTTCGGGCACCTCCATAACCCTCTGGGAATTTCAGGGAGGGGTGGCAATAAGCAGAAAATATGGTAATTGTCATTACAACCTTCACAGAGAAGCAGCTTATCATCCTCCTCCTCTCGGGAGCATATTCGGCAAACATATGAGTTAAACTACCAGGAAAAAAGAAAGTAAAAATGTAATCTTTCTGTATCATGATACCTGAACTCAGGTTTCCAGTTATTTCATTGCAAATACTTACTACCAGTCAATGATTATGCAAAGTACTACTCATGAGTTTATTATATGGCCAAAAAAAAAAATTACAAAATGATGTAATATGTTCATAACAGAACTATATCTATGTGTTCTTGAAGCTATAAAACAGACTCCCACATGCTGTTTAATGTGAACTAAATAATTTGAGAATTACATAAAAGAACAAAGAAAATTTAGCTACATTCAGTTAATAATAACTGGTATAACAAAATAACTGATACAAATAACTCTTAGAGAGTTGTCTATTTAATTAATCTGACCATTTCTTAATAGGATTATTCATTCTTTTGCAGATGAGCTCCTTGAGTTCCCTATATAGTCTGCAATGAATGGTCAAAGTGCAGAAGAAAATAATAGACAACATATCTCCTATTTTTTTAAGAGTTCTTTGTTTTAGGGCATGTATGATTGTGGGGGGGGGGGGGGGGGGTGGGAAGAAGAGACAGAAAGACAGACAGTGAGTTGTAACAAAGAAATCACCCTCCAGGTGAATGGCTGTGTCTCAATCTGTTTTCCTCTGTTCTCATTGGATCTTGGGCATGTGAACACACACGCAAGGTGTGAGTTAAAAGCCACTGAATCAGAGACTCAAACAGCAGTCGGCCCTGTGGAAGTCCAGTGACATATCCGCTACGCCATCTGCTGGCATCACTTTCCAACATCTCTTATCATAAGGATGACACAAATCAAAAGCATACTTAGATACCACTTAACCAGGTCAGAATGACTTGGATCAAGAAAATAAAGAATGATTAGGACTGGCAAGGCTATGGTAGAAGGGGAACCTTCCTGTGCTGCTGCTGGGATTCTAAATTGGCATGGCCATTATGGCAAACATGAAATTGCACACCTATATTTATTGCAATATTATTCACAACTCCTAAGACACAGAAACAACTTACATACCAAGAACTGGTGACTAAATTGAAAACCTCTGACACTAGTACATTATGGAATACTATACTCCGCCACACAATTCGGTCATAACAAACAATGAAATCCTATCACTTGATACAAAGTAGGTGACTATAGAAGATTTAATGGTAAGAGAAATAAGCCAGACTATAGAAGACATACACTGTAAACCCCTGCTCAATACATACTGAAGATCTGCATTCTGGCAGAAATTGAAAAATGCAAAGATATAATAGTTGGGAGGGAAAGTGTAAAAAAACTATATGGGGATAGGTGGTTAGAGAGTAGAGAATGAGTAGGAGGGGCTCAGAAAAAATAATTAACAGACATAAGAACGTAAAATTCTCTATTAAAAGTGACATACATGGTAATATCCTCAATTTAACATACTACTGTGTACTTTGAAAAGTCATATTATGTGCTACAGAGAAGAACTACAACTAAATGTGAATGAGAAATCATTAAATCAAATTTAAAAAGAAAAGTGGTACAGATGATAAGTTTAACATAAAAAATCATTTATTTCTGTTATTCTCCTGAAAAGTTTACTAAGTGTTTATTTGCACTGTAAAGAATGTATTCAGTTTGGACAACAATTGAGATAGTCTACCAAGTAATAGCTCCTAAGAACAGACACATTAATAAAAGTCTATAGGGGTCAGCAGGCAGCATGATGGTTAAGATGCTGGACTCCCACAGGGCCAACTGTCATTCAAGTCCTGGACCCTGGAGCTTGAAAATAACATTGCTGAGTATATGTGCACGCTATGTCCAAAATTCCAGAAGAATGGGGTTGAAGGGATTGTGGCATGACCATTTTCCTAGGTGTGATTTCTCACTTTTCCTCACCTTTTCTTTCTCCAGCAAGTGCACATACCCAATAGCCAAAAAAAAAAAAAATCCATGTACTTGTCACCCAAAGACCAAAAAAAAAAAAAAAAAAAAAAAAAAAAAAAAGTCCTCAGACCTTGGGCTTCGCTGATACTACAAAAACACACTAAAAATCTATTTAAAAAGAAAACAAACTAGTAAATTTTAGCAAGACAGATTCACTTTTGAAAAGACTACTGGCAGTGAACAGGATGGAGTACTCGATGAAAATAAAGAAGTAAATCAGTAAACAGAGTAAAGCTAAATCACAGAATAAGAGATAGAAGAAAATGTGCTGACTGTGTATATATGTGTGTACATATATATACTTAAACATTCTAAGTGTCCAAGAACTGATGACTGGATTGAAAAAATGTAACACATACATACAAAGATACAAAGGTAGAAACATAAACACATGCACGCACATACATAAATGTGTACATAATATATATGCACATCTGCCAGTAAAAAACAAAGACTTCAGAGAGTTATAAACAACAGACTTTATAAAGTCAGTCTTAAAAATATGAATGTAAGTTTTTTATTGAAAGTAATATACACGGTAATATCCTCGATATCACATACTACTGCATAGTTTGAAAAGCCATATTGTGTGCAATAGACAAATACATCAATTAAATGTGAATAAGAAATCACAAAATTAAATTTAAAAACTGGTGCAGATGGCAAGTTAAACTATTATTCTAATGAAAAGTTTACTAGTATTCATTTGAATACTAGTAGTAAATACTACGTATTCAATATAAAAAAAATCATAATCCAGGGAAATGCAAATAAAAAGTATAATATCTTCAGGTATCTTCCAGAATGACTGAAGGAAAACAAAATTGTCCATTCTAATTACTAGTGAGGATGTGCACCAACTTGAACTGTCATCCATTACTAGTAGTAAATTGGTCAACCATTTTTTAAAAGAGCCTATGTATAACCTTAGTCACAGCAATTCCAATTCTAATTACATATACAAAGAAATGTCTACATGTTACGTAAAGGTATATCATTCTAATATTCATTGTAGTATTATTTGCAATAGCTCCAAAATTGAAAAAAAAAATATGTATATAAAAAATCCATGACAGGAAAACAATGAAAACTCATACAATACAATGAATTTTTTAACTATAACACTGGAACAAAGCCAACAGAGAAAAGAATATGCAATATGCAAAATCAATCACGAATTTTTGCATATGCACATTATATTGCAGTAAAAAATAAAACAGAACTAGTTGATCAGTTGGTAGAACAAAAGTCATGGTCTCCAGGCTCCAAAACTAGATGACAAGATCTACCTTGTGATAATCCTTAAGATGTACGACAAAAGGAGCTAGTAGGTGGCATGGTGGTTAAGACTTGCACTCCCACTTTGCTAACCAAGGTTTGAGTGTGCCAGACCTAGGAGCTTAAAAATCATGTCAGGTTAAAAAAAAAATCTCACAGGTGCATTTGTGTGCATATGTGTGTGAACGCATGCACATGTGGAGAAAAAAGGAATGCAGAGTGGCCATCCCCCTGAAGGGGTGATTTCTCTCCTCTCCATCTGTCTCCAGTAAGAGCATATGCCCTATGGCAAAACCTAAAGAAAGAGAACACCCCAAAAACAAAAAAAAAAAAAAAAAAAAAAAAAAAAAAAAAGTCCTCAGACCTTGGGCTTCGCTGATACTACAAAAACACACTAAAAATCTATTTAAAAAGAAAACAAACTAGTAAATTTTAGCAAGACAGATTCACTTTTGAAAAGACTACTGGCAGTGAACAGGATGGAGTACTCGATGAAAATAAAGAAGTAAATCAGTAAACAGAGTAAAGCTAAATCACAGAATAAGAGATAGAAGAAAATGTGCTGACTGTGTATATATGTGTGTACATATATATACTTAAACATTCTAAGTGTCCAAGAACTGATGACTGGATTGAAAAAATGTAACACATACATACAAAGATACAAAGGTAGAAACATAAACACATGCACGCACATACATAAATGTGTACATAATATATATGCACATCTGCCAGTAAAAAACAAAGACTTCAGAGAGTTATAAACAACAGACTTTATAAAGTCAGTCTTAAAAATATGAATGTAAGTTTTTTATTGAAAGTAATATACACGGTAATATCCTCGATATCACATACTACTGCATAGTTTGAAAAGCCATATTGTGTGCAATAGACAAATACATCAATTAAATGTGAATAAGAAATCACAAAATTAAATTTAAAAACTGGTGAAGATGGCAAGTTAAACTATTATTCTAATGAAAAGTTTACTAGTATTCATTTGAATACTAGTAGTAAATACTACGTATTCAATATAAAAAAAATCATAATCCAGGGAAATGCAAATAAAAAGTATAATATCTTCAGGTATCTTCCAGAATGACTGAAGGAAAACAAAATTGTCCATTCTAATTACTAGTGAGGATGTGCACCAACTTGAACTGTCATCCATTACTAGTAGTAAATTGGTCAACCATTTTTTAAAAGAGCCTATGTATAACCTTAGTCACAGCAATTCCAATTCTAATTACATATACAAAGAAATGTCTACATGTTACGTAAAGGTATATCATTCTAATATTCATTGTAGTATTATTTGCAATAGCACCAAAATTGAAAAAAAAAATATGTATATAAAAAATCCAGGACAGGAAAACAATGAAAACTCATACAATACAATGAATTTTTTAACTATAACACTGGAACAAAGCCAACAGAGAAAAGAATATGCAATATGCAAAATCAATCACGAATTTTTGCATATGCACATTATATTGCAGTAAAAAATAAAACAGAACTAGTTGATCAGTTGGTAGAACAAAAGTCATGGTCTCCAGGCTCCAAAACTAGATGACAAGATCTACCTTGTGATAATCCTTAAGATGTACGACAAAAGGAGCTAGTAGGTGGCATGGTGGTTAAGACTTGCACTCCCACTTTGCTAACCAAGGTTTGAGTGTGCCAGACCTAGGAGCTTAAAAATCATGTCAGGTTAAAAAAAAAATCTCACAGGTGCATTTGTGTGCATATGTGTGTGAACGCATGCACATGTGGAGAAAAAAGGAATGCAGAGTGGCCATCCCCCTGAAGGGGTGATTTCTCTCCTCTCCATCTGTCTCCAGTAAGAGCATATGCCCTATGGCAAAACCTAAATGAATAGAAAAAAGTGCAATAGAGAGGTAACTGAAGACACAATAGGTAATAAAGATAAGTTAATAGCGATCAGATGAAGATAACTAGAGAAATACAGGCATCTAGAGCTCAAAGTAAAAGGGTATAATTCTGGAAAATCAAATTACATGAGAGAAAACAAAAATTACCAAAACAAGATTATATTAGCTATATAGAAAAGAGAATCACAAAAGGAAATGCACCATTTTAAAACATTTAAGTGATTATAAAAATCTTTCAGGTAAGGTGTAGGAAAAAGGATAAAAAAAAGATGATGACAACAAAAATAAAACTTTATACAAGAGAGGCACTACTAGGTTTTCAGAAATGTCATGGCATTTTTTTTCTATTGTTCCTTGTAAAAATGCATCATGACTTTTTCAACAATCAAATATTATGTAAATATGATGTCTGGGTGACCTGAAACACTGAGCGGGGAGAAAAAAAAAGCTCCCTCAAATTTAAACTGAAAAGAAAATGCTTAGTTTAATGGAAAATTCTATACAGGAACTCTGCTCCTTACTTCAACATCCTGAATAATTTTATTACACTTCAAGGTCATTGATCTGTTTTTAGAGAAAGGATTCAGGAGTAAGCAGAAAATGTTCAAGAAATTAGGTTTGACTTTTAGGTTTTATCTAATCTTTGGTTTTATCTAAGATCAAAATAGTTCTCCAGGCCTAGCCGCAGTGGTTTGTGCTAAGATGCCATGTTTGACAGACTGGTACCATATGGAAAGCCCAAGATCGATTTCCAGTCAACTTAAAGGCTGAATATAGAGACAATGTTTGACTGTAATGCCAGATGCTCAGGAGGATACAAGAGGAGGATCATGCTATCTTAAAGCAAAACAAGAAAAACTAGAGGCTTACAAAACCATAAAAGAGTCCTTACAAACTGGGTACAGCTATGATTCTTCTGCAGCCTCGTGGTCATCTCGGTACAAGGCTCTAGGCTGTCCTCTTTAGACAATGATAATGACACCTTTTCATCTCCTCTTGATTCTTCCTTCCCTGTAACATTAGGGGAGCATATGATCCCTTCTTTATCCATGAAGTCAGAAAAAACTATGAAAACAAATTTCCCCTGTATCAATGTAAACAAACTCTCTCTCCCACGGAAGAGAGAATATTTTAGTACTTTTAATACTGTAACCCCTCATTCTGTCTCAGCCTGTTAAATCCTACCTTTCTTGCGCAAAGTTTTGTCCTTAGCCATGAGGCCCAAGCCCATCATCTTGGGGCCTGCCCCATATATCTGTAGTTTCTTTAGCTCTGGATTCTTTTCAATGTCCTCCTCTGTAGGCTCTGGCTATTAAAAGAGATTTAAAGAAGGAAGTAAATTTCACATGTATGGACATAGCATTTTCTAGGCAAGATCTAGACTTTCATATTTGAGAACCATCCTATGGCCTATCAACAAGCAAATAAAGTCACACAGAATGAAATCAGCTAGACTATCTTTTTTAAGAGTTTTTGCCATAGAATGCATGTGCTCACCAGAGACAGAGAAAAGAGAAAGTGAGAAATTATCCCCTAGGTAGATGGGCCATACTTACAATTTCCTCTCTTCCACTCTCATCTCAGAGGCGCACATACAAAAGCACCCAGTATGATTTTTAAACCACCAGGTTCACAGCTCAAACATAGTCAACCATGTGGGAGTCTAGAACCTTAACCACTCTACCTTAACCTGAGGACAGAACTTTTTTTTTTTTAAGTATTTATTAATTACGTATCTTTACCTATTAGTAAGGAGTGACAAGACAGGAGCAAATGAATAGAAAGATCTGGAAGATAATTCTTTCGTTAGTTTTTCTGGTGGCATGAAAGATGTAAAATAATACTATAGGAGCCAGAAGGTGGCGTGGTAGTTGAAACAATGACTAACACATAGTCAACTGAGGTTTGAGTACTGGATCTGGCAGTTTGCTCTCTCATTTTCCCTCTCTCTCTGTTTCTCTCTGGTAGGCTATTAACTCAGATCATTCATGGGACCAGCAGTTAGTGTAATGGCTATGTCGCTGGACTCCCATGTAGTCAACTGTGGTTCACGTCCTGGACCTAGTGGCTTAAAACTCACACTGGGCACATGTGCATGTGTGCTCAAGATCCCAAGAGGAGAATAGAGGAGAAGGGATTGTGGAGTGGCCATCCACCCCAGGGGATGATTTCTCGTCTTCTGTCTCTCTGTCTCTGTCTCTGTCTGGTGAGCACACGTGCCCTATAGCAAAGAACTCTCAAAACAAAATAAAAAACTCAGATCATTCTAAGTAATTTTTTTTCCCCCACAGTGTAATTAGAGACCTGGGAAAATGGAGATCAACTTTGTAGAGAAATATCATTTTTCAGTACTTTTTTTTTTAACTAGACATTGTGAGATACACTTTATTTATAATTCAACAATTTTTATCTTACATAATTTAAATTAAATCCTTAATCTCCTTACCAATTTGTGTTACAGATTCCTCTATTATTTACAAATTTACACTTAAAAATATATGAATTCTTTCCTTAAAACATATGCATATATAAACACAAAAAATCATCTTTTTTTTTTTGGTTTGAGATTTTCTTTTTTTTTAATGTTTACCATAGGGCACAGGTGCTCACCAGAGAGAGAGAGAGAATCACCCCTTAGGGAGATGGCCATGCAGCAATACCATCTCCTTCATTCTCCTCTTGGAATTTTAGGAATGCACATACATGTACCTGGCATGATATTTAAGTCACTGGGTCCAGGACTTGAACTGTGGTCTTTCATATGAGAGTCTAGCACCTTAACCACCACACCACCTGCTGAAGTTGGGGTTTTATTTTATGTCCATAGAAACTGGGGCAAGGGCAACATTTATTTCACAAGCTCAAACACGGGAACACAGTCATGTATCAGGGTAACATTTCATTAAACATCAAATCATGTATCCAACAACAGTCCCATAAGATCTTTGAAGCTATACCAGCTATACCATTTAATCTAGACATGGAGTGGGAACATCACTATGTAAAAACACTCTATGATTGGGGCCAGCAGGTGGAGTTAAGTCACTTGACTACCACTGGCAGACCACAGTTTGAGTTCCAGTCCTGGAGGCTTTAAGACATGCTGAGTGCACGTATGTATATGTGCCCAAAATACCAAGAGAATGAGGAGAAAAAGCTGTTGAGTGCCCTTCCCGAAGAGGGGTGATTTCACACTTGTCCTCTTTGTAGCTCTCCTTCCAGTGAGCACATATGCCCTAAGGCCAAATTCTTTAAAAACAAAACAAAACAAAACAAAAAACTTCAGGATCTTCACACAAAGATGAAACTGTCTAATGCTATATTTGTCAGAACACAGTACCACCACCAAGAAATTCAAGCTTATAATTTTCCCAGAAATATTTGAACTCAGGTTTTGTTTTTACAAAGCACTGAGCTTTTTTCCAACATGTAGGGCACTGTAAACAGTAATAAAATTAATTTTATTAACCATATTTTCATCCTGTGTACTTCATAATGTTTGAATATCTTGAGAAGGACCTATTACTCATCCCAGAGCCAGCTAACACCGAGAGAGTAAACAATCTGTTGGTAACAAGATTGGTAACAATCAGTCTTTCACATATAAATCAAAAAACCCTAAGTCCAAACCCTAAAACATCCCCTTTATCTCATTTTCACATACAAAGTCAGTATTTCCCATTGCTAATCACTCCAGGGAGACCAGCAGTTGGTGCAATGGCTATGTCACTGGGCTCCCATGTAGCTGACTCTGGTTCAAGTCCCGGCCAGTGGCTTAAACTCATGCTGGGCACATTTGTGTACATGCCGAAGATCCTGAGAGGAGAATGGAGAAGGGATTGTGGTGTGGCCATCTCCCCTGAGGGTTGACTTCTTGCTTTCTGTCTCTCTTTCTGGTGAGCACACATGTTGTATAGCAAAAACTTCTCCAAAATAATAAAAATTAAATAAATAAATAAATCCAGGACCAGGTACCACATACCTACAGATAGTCCCCATCCTCCAAAGCTCAGTGGAATTATACTATTCCAACTACCCAATCCTCAAATGTCTACACTGCTCAGACTTGCCTTTGCTGCAGCATCCTTGATAAAAATTATGGCCTGTGCTTGTGCCTCCTGATGAACCCTGGTATTTCTCTCTATGGTCTTAGGTGGTGTGACGTTCCTTTTACAAGAAGGAAACTGTCAGAAACATTAAATACTTCTTTTTGAAGTATTGATGTCTCTTTATTGTCGCTGAATCATCTTTATAACTTAAGATCTGATTGACATAGTAAAATCCATATATACTTGTGATATTGTTCAGATAGAGTAAAAAGTTTAACAGGAGGTTGTATTTGTTCATTTGTTGTTGGGTTTTATGTTTTATTTATTTATTTATTTTCAGATTTTGCTTTATAGCATGTCTGCTTGCCGGAGAGAAAAGGTTCAGTGGGTTGGCAGAGTGAGAAATCACCTTCTGTGGGGTTGGCCCACCCCAATGCCTTCTCCTCCACTCTCCTCTCAAGATTTTGGGCAAACATTCACACATGCCTGGTGTTAATTTTCAAGTCACTGGGTCTGGGACTCAAAACACACACTTGGCCTTGGGGTCCATCCAGTGCCTTAACCTCCACACCATCTGCTGGCCCCAGTTATATATATTTAAATTATGATTTTAGTAAAACCTGCTACTACTACCAAGAGTGCATGTTGCCCATGTCCTCATATCCTTAACAAATTCTGACTTTCCTCATCAGTTGTGTGCAAAAGACTAAAGTTATTGGGACCAGCAGTTAGTGTAAATGCCTGCGTCACTGAACTTCCACGTAGTTGACCATGGTTCGAGTCCCTGACCAGGTGGCTTAAACTCAGGCCAGGCGCATGTGCATGGTTGGCCAAGATCCTGAGAGGAAAATGGAGAAGAAGGGATTGCGGCGTGGCCATCCACCCTGGGGGTGATTTCTTGCTTTTTTTATCTCTCTGCACACGCCCTCAAGCAAAAACCTCTCCCCCCATCCAAAAAAAAAAAAAACTAAGAAGTTATTTAATATTTTGAATTTTAACTGAGTTTAAACACTTCTGACTCATTCAATAGGGTTAATATAAGAAGAAGTTAGAGGACCAGCAGTTGGCATAATGGCTATTTCACTGGATTTCCATGCAGTCGACCATAGTTTGAGTCTCGGACTCAGTGGCTTAAACTCACGCCAGGCACATGTGCATGTGTGCCCAACATCCCAAGAAGAAATGTAGGAGAAGGGATTGTGGTGTGGCCATCTCCTCTAGCTTTGTTTATGCTTTATGTAAATTGATTTATAGTATTTGTCCTTTTAATGCTTTGGAAGTACTATCCCTATTTTTCATTTTAGTCACTCACAGGGTTTTCCAAAAATTTTTAAATCTTTTGAGTAGGGGCCATAAAATGGTGAAATGGTTATGTCACTGGAAACCACGGAGTCAACCAATTTCAAGTCCTGGATCTGGCAGCTTAAAACTCACACTGGACATGTGTCCATGCATGCACAAAATCCTGAGAGAATGGAAGAGAAGGAATATAGCATAGGGGGTTGATTTCTTGTTTCTTCTGCCTCTCCAGCAAGTACATACACACTAAAGCAAAAATCTCTCTCTCAAAAAAAAAAAAAAAAAATCTTTTTGAGTAAAAAAGACAACCCACTTCCTAGGAAAAAAAAAATACCTAAATGCCCATTTGATCTTGAAAATGTTTTGCAATCTTAGCTGGTACTTAGAATTTTCAAACACGCTTTACTGTTTTTTAAATTATTTATGTGATAATTTTTCTATTTTTTAAAAGACTTCTTTCTATAAAGAATTAAAATTGCAAATTCAGAATCTAGCTGAACCTCAATAATATGAACTAATTACTTATCTTTTTTATGCTTTATTTTGCAATGTTAAAATATTTCTAGATTTAATTTTTATTAGAATTGAGCTGGTTTGTTGGTCTAGTGGTTAAAGGAGCTATTATCCACATGTGCAGACCACGCTGTTTAGAGTTCCAGTCTCACTGACATGAAAACTACACTAGTCATATGTTGATTATGCTCCCAAATTCCTGATGGAAGGGAGTAGAAGGGATTGTAGTATGATCACATCCCACTGGAAACTGCTTTCTTTCTGCCTCTCTCACTATCTCCCTTCATGTGCCCTCAAGCTATTACAAAAATAAAATAATTAGGATTATTTACAAAATACCTTACAATACACAAATCATCCTACTTAAGATATTTGAAAGAAACAGGGACAAGGAGATGGCATAATGGCTACATGGCTGAACTTCCACATAGATGACCGTGGTTCAAGTCCCAGACCAGGCAGCTTAAAACTCATGCTGAGCAGATGTGCATCCATGCCCAAAATCCACAGAAGAGGATGGAGAAGAAGGGACTGTGGCGTGGCCATCTCCCCTGGGGAGTGATTTCTCACTTTGTCTCTCTGGCAACCAAAAAGTGCATTACAGTAAAGATTTCTCTTAAAAAAATATAAATTCAGAGAAACATACTCAAATGTTACAAAAATAATATATATGGAACATTAAAAACAGGCTGTATTAGATAAGAAATTATGAAACTGAATTTTTTCTAAGTTTCTTTATATTATGATGTTTGATATGTTAAAAAAATCTTAATGGCTAGGAGAAACTACTCTTGCCAGTTCGTAGGAGATCATCAAAGAGTACAGCCAGAAGCCTGTCTTTAATACATACACTTACTAACACAGAGCCAAATCCACTCTGACCTCAAACTCCAGGAGGCAATTTTCATTTGCTTTAATAATTCCAGGGTCTGGTGCAAGGCAACTAGCATAACTAAAAACCTGGAATCTACCAAACTAGGCAATCTGAAACTGTCAATTTTGCCTTGCCTTTCCTGTGGGAATCCCAATAAAGATCATGGCCTAGAATATCCTATTGTTACTATTAATTCTGTCTCCTGATCAATGCTGGTGTTTCCCTAAAACCCTACATGGCATGGAGTGATATTATGTCTAGGACTTCATTTTCCTGAGCCTCTCTTGTGTTGGCCCATCCTAAACACCACAAAGATCACCAAACAAAAATCAGTAGCTAATAAAACAATGAAAACTGTTCAGAGTGTTTTGCAAAAAACATTTGAAAATTCACAAATATTAACTAAAAACTATATTAAATGTGTTTGCTTTTAAAATGTGTTAAAATGGGGTCAGTAGGTGGCACAGACATTAAGGTGGGTTGGATCTCACAATGGCAACTTTCACAATCAAGACCTGAACCTAGCAGCTTGATTATCATGCAGGGTGGGGATGATTTCTCACTTTGTCTTTCTTTGGGACAGAGCCTGTGTCCATGCTATAAAGTAAAACTATAAAAAAGAAAAAAGCTATAAAAAATTTTGTTTAAGCAAAATTACAATATAAATATCATAACCATACACATGAATAAAATGTCATATTTATATTCAATTAATTCTAGATTGTTTCCACTATGTATTAAAAAAATAGGTTATAGAAATAGATTTTTCTTCAATAGCAGATAGGATTCCAGAAAAAACTCCAGATAGAGAGGAAAAAAAAAGAGATACTCACATCAGGCTGCAGTCTTTTTGCCCGTCGACTATAGCTAGTAAACTTTGAAGGCTGGACAGACTGTCTGAGGGGAATGCTGTGAGGTGTGTATTCCTTGTCTTTCTCTTCAGTGTCAAATGGGTGAAATAGATTTTTCTTCAATAGCAGATAGGATTCCAGAAAAAACTCCAGATAGAGAGGAAAAAAAAAGAGATACTCACATCAGGCTGCAGTCTTTTTGCCCGTCGACTATAGCTAGTAAACTTTGAAGGCTGGACAGACTGTCTGAGGGGAATGCTGTGAGGTGTGTATTCCTTGTCTTTCTCTTCAGTGTCAAATGGGTGTGTGTCACACTGCTAGATAAAAAAATTATGCCAGGAGTTAATTCACATTTCTGATTAACAAATAATTAAGCATTCCCTTCACCTTAAACCTCTAACAAAGAAAATGCCCTGAATTATAAAAACCCATCCCTTTTGTTTTCTCAGGTGACTAAACACATAAGCCTTGGCTATGAATGAGCAGAAGAGCATAGTCAGTCTAGATCTGAACCTGCACTTGTATCTGATTCTGCATACTGAAGCTTTTTTTGTGCTTCTAATTCCTGATCTGAAAAACACTAAAAAGTTACATAGGTTACATAGATTAAATATGTGTCTAAATATATGAGGTATTTTGACTTTTTTATAAAGTAAAAAAAGTCTGCAAACTTAAAATCTAAAATTTATAATTATTTAAATCATTCAGCTAAATCAGTTCTTATTCTTTAAATACAAGTAATACAAAGTTTTTTCCCTCTAAGACTCCTCTAAATAGACAATCCCTAGGAAGATTAGCAATTTCACAAAATTAGATTTTTTACGCAGGCAACCTACTAACTGCTAGTCTACTATTGCTTTTACAAAAAGGTCTTAGTTGACACCAGCCTAAAATAGAGGAAAAGGACATTCTAGTTCTTATTTAACTACCCTAGCAATAATAAAATTTGTTCATACAAACAAGATACAAAATATTTTCCAGGGCCAACTGCTGCCAAATTCTGACTTTTATCAAAAGACTCAGACTCTCTAAACCTTAACTATGAATGAGTAAAGTCTAATCGTGAAAAGAGAAGAAAAAGCAACAGGAATAAATCAGATGAGACTCAAACCAGATTAAGGTTCTCACCACAAGATTGGCTCCAGACTGAAACATTTCATAGGGGTAAATAATGTGTTCATAGTGAGATCGTAGCAGGGAGCCAATGTTTTTGCCTTGTGGGTAATTAAGGCGCTGGGCAACTCGGGCCCACCGACGGTCCTTACAGATGGCTTCATAGCCACCCTCCTCTGTCACAACCTGAAAAGAAAAGGAAGAGTATGGGTGACCTATGAGTGGAGTGGAGACTGACAAAAAAATAGCAATGGGTCTTGAAAACTGTAACTGTGAATGAAAACCAGACAGAAATCCTGCTGGGCTCTTCTTTCAGACCTAGGTATAATATTCTATTACAGAAGATTTTTCAGCCAACGGATATAACTTGCTTTTCCTTTTGTAAGGCTTTTACCTTATTAAGGCTGTAGAGGTCCAAGATCTTCCGCTCTACATTGGGAATCTTTAATGAAGAGCCTTGGATTTCCCAGAATTTTGCAATCTGATCCAGATAGTTCAGCTTCACTGTGGTCTGGGCCTAGGAAAGTGAAGCACTATGAGGTTGGTTTACTTTTTAACTCACATTTGGTCCAGTCTTAAGTAGATTTGTATTATTCCATAGCACCTTCAGTTCTCTTCTAATGTTCTACACCTAGGCTTCACTGCCTAACTCATCATGGTTATCTAACAAAGGTCAAATAAACTGACTCTTTAAGATGAGTAAGGAATAAAAAGTCTATAATTAAAATTCTTCAACTCTAATAATTATGCTTGGGCTTAAAAACCATTTGACTTAAGGTACCCTTCTAGAGTATAGAGACATAATCAAAGAAACTAAAATACATACCTAATTCAAAAACTTTAGCTATTATGGCCAGCAGTAAGGTGGTTATGGAGGCTGGCTCCCATGTGATTTAATGTGTGATTTCAAGTACTGGAACTGGCAGTTTGAGAAATATTCTGGGTGCAAGTACGAGCAAGCTCAAAAATCCCAAAGAGAGGGAATATAGGAAACAGGGCTATACCACAACCATTCACCATGAGCTGTGCTTTCTCACTCTCTCTTTTTCTCTCTCTCTTACTGGTGATGACACATGCTCTCTAGCAAATTGAGAAAAAAAAAAAAAGGCAAAACAAAACTTGGACAACAAATCAGTTCCTCAATTATTCCTTCCTTATTCCAAGTCATCTGGAATGTCTGGTCACTGAACATAGTCAAAATTCTAATAACAGAAACTGCCAAATCATTCATATATATTTTTCACATATAATACTAAGCTGAATATTTAGACTTAATACTTTAAACAACTTTATCTCTTAAGGTCCATTTTATTTAAGTAGAATGCATGTAATATTGCCAGCATTACACTAGAAATTTAAAAGACACTATTTCTATAATGTATTCTGCTTTTGTTAAGGAAAAAAGAACTCAAGGAAAATTCAAAGTGATAAAATATGTAGATATGTGGAGAACAAATGGGAAAGTATGACTCTACTTCCTAATAGCTCTCAATTTAGCCATTCCTCAGAAAAAAAATTAAATCATTCATTTCAGAAATTTTTAAAATTTTTTTCTTTCTTTCTTTGTTTTTCCTTTGTCATAGGGCATGTGTGCTTACTGGAAAGAAACACAGAAGAAAAATCAGAAATCTCCCCCAGGGAGGATGGTATACTATCCACAATATAACTATAGACTATAACCCCTTCTCTTTTTTAGGCAAAGACAGATATGCCAAAAGTGATTTTCAAGCTCCTAAGTCTAGGACTCAAACTACCATCAGCCCTGTGGCAGTTTAGTGCTTTAACAAAATTGTAACCTAGGGGACCTCATTTTGGAAATTTAAAGCCTTATTCACATCATAGCATTTTACAGACCATAATTACCTATTTCATAGAAGAGTGTCTCCAAAGTCAATACTTTTGGAAATTATAAAGTTGAGGTTAGAACTAACTGCATTGGATTTCAAAGCCTAAATTTCTAAATAACCAGTGCTATAAAATATTAGGAACACAGATTAGAACTTGGCTTCCTCTGTAAAAGTGTGTCCACTTAATCTCACCTCTAGTTCATTTAGCCTCTGAATGCGAGGAGTAAATCTGAAATTGTCAACTTCTACTGCAAAGGGAGGTTGCCAGTCCTATAAGTAAATGAAAAAAAAGAACCTGGTAATTATGTCAATAGATGAAGGCTGTGAGAACTAGTATCATTTGTTTCTACCTTAATCTCTCCCTTTTAAGATTTGCAAGACAATAATTAATTATTTAATAATCAAGTAACTGTAAGCAAAAACAAAACCCCAGTCATCTAAATATCTTACTACTATCTTTCTTTCATTAAAAAAAGCTCCAAAAACAAAAGAAGGAAAACAAAAATTCTAGGCCTACTGGCTGATTATAAATGATTTTTTAAATAATGAGTCACAGCTAAAATGAATTTTTAAATAATGAGGCACAGCTAAATACAAACTAAGCTATTTGGGTTATGAGACATGTCCTTACTAAAATGAAGATAAACCTCATATTGATAGGAAATTATTTTATTTTCAAACCTAAGTCATTGTCTTTTCCTATTCCCAGCAATGTAAACAAGCTGAAACAACACGAAACATCCAAAGAGAAGAAAACGAATGTTGTAGTCAGGTTGAGTATCTAAGATGGTAAAAGCAGTATTCTGAGGAAATACTTAATGTATATTCTAGATATTTTAAACTTTTAAGATATTACCCAGGCTCTTTTACACTATGCATTCATAACTGAGCCAATTTCTACCTGTATCAATGGGTAGGTAGTGCTGAGTGTACACAAGAATAAGAGAGACCTCTATCTGGAATAACAATGTTATCTATGGCAAGGATTCCACATAACCTCCCATTCTTATCTTTGTCCTTAAAGCGTCCCAAGTCAGATGAGAGAAAGAAAACGTGCTGGGATTAACAGCAAAATGAAATCATATAATTGATCATTCCTTTCTTTTATATAGCAAATATCTCGAATGCCATATTTTCTTCAGTTTCAATATAGAAAAGCTATTTCTGTATTACAGATTAATGATAATGACAGCACAGTGTACAAACATAAATAACATCTGTAGCTAAATAAAGCTGTTATAATCCCATAAGAATCAGGCATAGGATATGAATTTTCGTGGCGTGTTATGAAGAACTACTGAAACAACTCAATTAACAACTTGGAGAACGTAGCACAAACCTAAGGCCCTTTGAAGTAGTACAGTTAACCCCACGTTCAAACCCCCTCTTTCTTCCTAATATTTCTTCTGAAGCTTACCTCAGGAGGACGAATCTTGCAAATGCCAGATTTTTCTGCGATGGGCCTGATTTTCGCTATGTAGCCCAGCGGGTCTCGGAATTCGGCCCAGGTAGGCTCGAATACAGGGCACTCCGGCGGCGGTAGAAAGTCGTCGAAAACACGTTCCATGATCGGAAAGAGTACTAAGCTGTAAAAACAATATTTACGCTTTCTTCAGTAATACTTAGCTTTTTTCCACTAAAGAATACAAACCAAACGTACTTTACTTCCTCCCTTACTATTTAATCCGTGCAGCTGCTTACCGACCGACACCACGCTCGGTTTTACAACCACCATCTTGACCCCTCTGCTTTGCCGTCTTTTACAAGCGTGTCACTCCGCGGATCAAATCAATTCCTCTGATCTTGAATTATTCCCAAACCTGAGAGTTTTGTATATGAGTCAAAAAAGTGAAAGGCGTTCACCTGAGAAAAGCCAGCCGATGAGAGCTGCTTCACTGACATTAAATACGTCTCCAGGGGAACTGAGAATGAAGAAATAGTATTGCCGGAACTTTTTTTTTAATGGAACTACTGCGCTCTTTACGCCTGCGCATTAAAAGGAAGGGCCATAAAAAAATTTAATGGGAGCGTGGGTTTTTTCTTAGGAAATCCCAGCTGGCAG
>NW_006204675.1:827858-836544 GCF_000334495.1 Tupaia belangeri chinensis | reverse complement strand
CCAGCGCAAATCTTCCCTCATTTTTTTCTGCCAGTACAAGACGCAATAACCAGAGCGACCCAGAAAAGTCTTTCTTAACAATCTATAAAGGCTTACCCTCTTTTTAGCTCCGGATCTTGACTTTCTGGAAACAGAACCTGTGACTACTGCTTTACAACAATGCGATAATGTAAAATATATTTTAAACATGGTTTCACTTACGATATACCTGCCACGTGTACATAACTTTTCATTATTTTTATTTGTTACTTTCAATGTGCTAGAGGACGCATGCCTTGCTGGATCGAGAAAAAAGTGAAGAACCACCTCTTCCTCAACGGTGCGCAGTGGCACCGCGCGGCGAGGGCGGTGACAGGCTGTAATCTCTCTGTTTCTCCTTTTTTTTGGTGGTTTTCCCCAAGAAAGCACATGCATCTTCTTTTTCAGACTGCCGGTATAGGGACTAATCTGGAGTGTGCGGGTAGACTCTAGCCTCCTTGATGACCACTGAAGAAGGCTCACCCTTATTATAACCTGGAAATCAGATTTAATAGAAAAAAAAAAGACAAGCCAAAAGCTGTTGGACCAACTGGTGAGGAGATTGAAGTCTCCATCATCAAACAGAAACATGCGGACTGTATCACTGTGTGCTGCCAGCACAAAAGCTAAAAGGAGAAACAGATTGAGAAGAGATTGCTGTGTGGGATGGGGATGTGGGGAGTTGGACTTCCTTATCACCCCCACTAACCTAATGTAACACTTTAAGTGTGTACTAAAAGTCATTAAAAAGACTACCAAAAAATATAAGGAAAAATAAATTTAGTTGCCTTTTCTAGGAATTGGCAGATTTCCTGACTCTCAAAACTGACTGGGTAGCAAAGAAAATACTAGACACTAAAGACTAAAACTATCTGGTCTCATTTGTAAGCCGTTTAAATTTGTCATGAACTTTTGTTTTCAATAAGCAATCCATCTTGGAAGACTGACACAAAAAGATATTTATGACAGTCTCTCCCAGTACTTTGTGCTGCCCCTGCTTACCTGTTAACTGAGGGTACAGGCAGTTACCAGTATCTTACCTATTTATATTGGCTTGGGATCCTAACACAGGCTTCTCACTCACTGATCCACACAGTTGTAGTGCCCTTCCAACTGCTCCACTGCTGGGTCTGCTGCCTACATTTTTTTGTTTGTTTGTTTATACTTCACATCTGTTAGAAAGAAACATATTGTACCTTGCTGTTCTATTTTGGAAAATATTTCTTTTATACATTCCAATCATATATGTCACTTAGTTTATAAAGTGAATGTTCCAACATGAATACCTTTCTCCCCAGTCCAGTTGGGGATAGTATACACGTTAACATCAACAGGTAATAACCCATTCTTTTTGTCCCATAAATATCTTGCCTGTTTTTCTCCTTAATGTCTTTCCTCAGGCTCTCTTCTCCCACTCTCCCTTCCCACTCTGTATCTGGTATCTATAATCATTTTATATGTTTTAATATCTTCTAGTCTTTCAGTTTCAGCTACAGAATGTGGACAGTTGGTATATACTTTTTTTGTTTTTATAATTTTATTATAGAAGAAATTCTGATTCTACAGTGTTTTACTTTTTGATTGGCATTGCTTTTCTTTCCTTTTTTATTTTTTATATTTACATTTTTAATATATTCAATAACATTATTTAGCTTACAAGGTGATCATTTCAGTATATGAACATTTCTCCCCAGTCGATTTGATCAAAATATAACAACAAAACCTCCCTCTCTCAATAATGCTGTCTTCGTATCCCTCCTCCAAATGTTCTTCCCCAGGTCCTACTCCTCCACACACACCACATCTGGCATTCACATCCACCTCTTGTGTTCATACATCTTTTAGCGCATCAGTTTCAGTAATAGAGTGCAGACATTCGGTATATATTAATTGGGGACATACAGTGTCTCTCCTTCATAGCCTGGCTTGCTTCACTCAGCAGTAAATCTTCCATGTTCTTCCACTTTCAGTCAAAAGCCAGGGTCTTGTTGTTCTTAATGGCTGAATAGTATTCTGTAGAGTTTATGTGCCACGGTTTTTCAATCCACCCAGCCATACCAGGGCATTTGGGATGGTTCCATGTCTTAGCAATCGTGAAAAGTGCTGCAATAAACATTGATGTGTAAGCACTCTTCCAATGAAAAATTGTTCTGTCCTTTGGGTAGATGCCAAGAAATGGGATTGCTAGATCATATGGCAGTTCTATTTGTAGATTTTTGAGGAATCTCCAAATTGTTCTCCACAGTAGTTAGACGAATTTACATTCCCACCAGCTGTGTAAGAGAGTTCCTCTTTCACGCCTCCCACCCCCTCAACACTTATCATTCTTTGTTTTTTTAATCTTAGTCATTCTGACAGGGGTTAGGTGGTATGTCATTGTTGTTTTGATTTGCATTTCCTTTACAATGAGGTATGTTGGCATTTTTTCACATGCCTTCTGGCTATTCGTATGTCATCTTTAGTGAGTATTCTTTTCAACTCCTTCTTCCATCTTTTAATAGGGTTCATCATCTTTTTTTCCAATCAGCTTCTTTAGTTCCTTATATATTCTGGTTATCAATTCCTTATCTGATACATAGTTAACAAAAAATATTTTCCCATTCTGAGGGCTGTGGATTCACACTAATTACTGTGTCTTTTGCCATGCAGAAACTTCTTAGTCTGATGCAATCCCTCTTGTCTATTTTGGGGATTATCAACTATGCTTTAGGGGTCTTATGTAAGAATTTCCCTACCCCAATGTCTCCCAGAGTTTCCCTAGTGTTTTCTAGAAGCAGTTTAATAGTTTGGGGCCTTAGATTTAGATCCTTGATCTGCCTTGACTTGATTATTGTCAAAGGTGAAAAGTAAAGGTTCAGACTCATCTATCTACTGGTGGAAATCCAGTTTTTCCAGCACCATTTGCTGAAGAGGTTTTCCTTTTTGCACTGGATTGACTGGTACCCCTTGTCAAAAATCAGTTGACTGAATGATTGGGAATTTATTCCTGAGATCTCAATTGCGTTCCATTGGTATATTTTTGGGTCGGGGAGTGAGATGCCGCCCACTCCACTCTTTTTTTGTAGAATAGCTTTGGCAATGTGGGCCTTTTATTATTCCAGATGAATTTTATGGTTGTCTTTTCTAAATCTGTGAAGAATGTGTCCGGTGTCCTGGCCTGCAGGACACTCATACAGGTTCCCTGGGGGGAGAGAGTGAGAGATGGGACAAGCACACGCACACACAATACAAGGTGCTGATCAAGTCTTCTTCTTGCATTTATTGAGGAGAAATGGTGAGTTATATACAGCTGGTGGGTACCAATTGCTTACCCAAAATGCAAATGAGATAGAACAACATGAACCAATTATTGATGTGGGTGGATCTCTCCTGTTGCCTAGAAACCCAACCACTTCCGGGGAGCACGGTTGGTCACATGATTTCTGAGAAATGGTTTGCTCAGTAAGGAAGTGAAGCCTAACGGTTTCCAAGATGGTGGTTAGCTCAAGATGGCAGATAACTCAAGATGTCTTCCGTATGCAGTGCCCTCCACCTGTCCCCCTTTTTATTTTTTCAAAGAGAGGAGAAAAACCAGGGGGAATCGTGCCTGTCTTAGGTTGGAGTCATTTTTACAGCCACATGCCCATCATTATTCATCATTGGAGAATTCCATAGCTATGATGGGTTTCTTATCTTAGGTGGAAGGTCTGTACAGCTATTAGGCTCAGACTCTCTTGCCTGTCTTTGGCTAACCAATTCAGTGCCTCAGGCAGGAGCAATGTCTAGGCTCCGTGATACTCCATCTCCAGGTTGTGGTCGTGGACTGGGTTAGGCTGCATTTTTATGGAGTCATCAATTTGGCATTTAAGGAAAGCCATGAGCTTATTAAAGAGAATAGGCCTCAAAGAACAAACAATCAGTAAACCAAGTATAGGGAGAAAAAGGGGAGGAGTCCATTCCATGCAGATCACAAGGCATTGTCATGAAAGATGCCAGACTTGGTGTAAAAGCAGCAGCGTTCCTGTAAAGCAAGACAGAGACCCCCCCTGTTCTGCCATGAGGATCGGCGCCAGGATCAAAACCAGCAGCGGTAGTGTTGAAGAAGCAAAACAGGATCAGGTATTTAAGAAGGATCTTCATTTTGTTGATCTGTGGAAGGAGAGAGAGATTTCTCAGGGCTTTCATCATCCCTGGATGGCTTGTTAGAATCAATCTGTCTGATTAATCTTTCTGGTAAACAACGAGCAGCATTCATTTTTTGAGAATAGATGCAGACAGACCCTCTGCCCCAAATGAGGACAGGGTCTGGACCATGCCATGTATTGTCCAGAGGATCTTTCCATGAAACTGAGGCAAATTTTGTTTTGGTAGTTGAATGCCAGAAGCGCTCAGCAGCTGAGTCTCCATCTTTATCAAGAGAGAGGAAATTTAGGACAAAAAGAGTATGTGCCAGAAGGTTTTTTGGTGAGCTCTTTGTCTGTAAAAGTTCTCCCTTTTTAAGGAAAGATGTGCACAAAAACTTATCTAGAGGAAAATGGTTATCAATAGTTCCAGTAAAGGAAGCACATGCAATAGGTGAGAAATCTGTTTGTTGGAAAAGACAATTAACTAGGTCCTTAGTATACTGCTGGATGATTGTATCAGGATCTTTGCCATATGTTCAGGCCAACCGCAATTGAAGCAATTGCCTCCATTATTACAGTTAAGAAATTGGTGAACAGTATATCCTTTAAGAGCAGCGGCCAGAGCCAATCCCTGTTGGTATGCTGACCTAATATCAGAACATAGGTGAATATGTAATCCCCTCCAGAGAGTGTAGCATGGGCCAATGTTTGCCAGTTTATTGGTGTAAGCCAATTTTCTACCACCAAGTCAACTATGGCTAAAGTATATGGAGCTGTAGTTCCATATTGAGCAACTGCTGTTTTAATTCCTTTTATAATATTAAAATCAAAGGCACATAGGTGGCACCAAAGGCCATAGGTGTTTGTCCTTGTGGATCTGTGGTTTCTGTTTCTGGAAAGGCTTCCTGCCCCTCAAATCAATGATTGTAGTATTTGAACTGGTTTAAGTTTTGCACCATGAATAAAAGTGGGCTGGTGGTGATTCCATGAGGAATCTGCACTTTTAGATTTACCTACTTTTAGCTTTTCTAATTGTGATATTAATTCTTGATGTTCTTTTCCTAACTGAACTTGTTCTTTAAGTTGTTCTATCTTGTCTGAACTTCTGCCTTAGGATCAATAATGAGCATCTCCAAAAATGGCACAGATGCGACCAGGTTGTATGATGGCAGTCATTTTTTGACAGGTGGCCATTTTGAATTATGGTATTTGCCTGTCTTCATTTCTGAAGTTTTTTGTTCAGACAGCCATTTTGGGTTATGGCATTTATCAGCCTTGGCCTCTAGGATTTTCTCCTCTGAACTAGTTGATGACTTATTTTTCTTTGGCTCTTGTAGAGTCTTAAGGTTGTTTTTCTTTTTTAGTTTTTTAGATTTTTTTGGTTTTGTCTTCCTTACGGGGCTTTTAAGTTCTTCCTCACTATCTAGAGAAACAAGATCCTCTCCCGATTATTTTTCAATTTTAGAATCCTTGGTTAGATCTGAGATGACTATAGCCTCCTCCTGGGGTTGATCATTTTGCATGATCTGCTCTCTCTTAGCGACCATAACGACAAGAGCTTCTATTAAGCTCTGAACAGATATTTTATGCTGACTAAGCTTTTGTCCCATTATTACCCGTACTTAAAATAAAACGTAAGTAAATACTTACCAGGACATCTTCTCTTCATCCTTCTATGTCTTTCGCTGGCCTTTCTCGGGCTGAATCTCTGCCATCCCCTTCTGTTTTCTGCCATGGCTTTTCTCAAGATGAATCTCTGCCATCCCCTTCTGTTTTCCGTGGGCTTTTCTTCCTTGCTCTGCACTGGAGCCTTCCTCGGGAGCTCTTCACTGGATTCCTCATACAAGTCTGTATTCAGGCACCACGTTCCCCAATACCCGGGACACTCAAACAGGTTCCCTGGGGAAGGGAGTGAGAGATGGGACAAACACACGCACACACAATATGAGATGCTGATCAAGCCTTCTTCTTCCTCTGTCTTCCCTTTATTGAGGAAGAATGGTGAGTTATATACAACTGGTGGGCACCAATTGGTTGCCTGAAATGCAAATGAGAACAGAATGAATCAATCATTTATGTGGGTGGATCTCTCCCATTGTCTAGAAACCCAACCACTTCCAGGGAGAATAGTTGGTCACATAATTTCTGAGAAGCGGTTTGCTCAGTGAGGAAGTGAAGCCTAATGGTTTCCAAGATGGTGGATAGCTCAAGATGGTGGATAGCTCAAGATGGCTTCTGTATGCAATCTGTGAAGAATGTGTCTGGTACTTTGATTGGCATTGCATTAAATAGGTAGATTAATTTGGGTAGAATTGACATTTTGGTTATATTAATTCTTCCAATCCATGAACCTGGGATGTCCTTCCACTTTTTCTGTCATTTTCAATTTCTTTTTTTAGCTTTTCATAGTTTTCCTTGTGGAGGTCTTTAACATCTTTGGTTAGACTTATCCCTAAGTAGCTTATACTTTTTGTAGCTATGGTAGATGGAAAAACTTTTTTTAGTTCTATCTTTGTCTGCCTGTTGTTTGCATATAGAAATGCCATAGAGTTCTGTATATTAATTTTGTATCCTGCAACTTTACTGTATTTGTGCATTACTTCCAGAAATTTCTTAATGGAAATCATTGGGTCTTCTATGTACAAAATCATGTCATCTGCGAATAGAGAGAGTTTCACCTCTTCTTTTCCTATTTGGATGCCTTTAATTTTTCCCTCTTTTCTGATTGTGTTGGCGAGGACTTCCAGTACTATATTGAAAAGGAGTGGAGAAAGTGGGCATCCTTTTTTCATACCTGTTTTTAGTGGGAAAACTTTCAGCTTTTATCCATTCAGGATGATATTCGTGATGGTTTTTTCATAGATAGCTTTTATTGTGTTGAGAAATGACCCATATATGCCAATTTTGCTGAGCGTCTTGAACATAAAGGGATGTTGGATCTTATCAAATGCTTTTTCTGTAGCAATCGATATGACCGTCTGGTTTTCCTGTTAATATGGTGTATTACATTTATGGTTTTGCATAAGTTGAATCTACCTTGCATTCCTGGAATAAAGCCTACCTGATCATGATGTATAAACTTTTTTATAAGTAGTTGGATACACTTTGCTAGTATCTTGTTGAGAATCTTTGAGTCTATATTCATCAGAGATATTGGTCTATAGTTTTCCTTTCTTGTCCTGTCCTTATCTGTTTTGAGGATAAGCATGATGGAGGCTTCATAGAATGAATTATGGAGAGATTCACCCTTCTGGATCTTTAGACATAACTTGAGCAGAATGGGGGTTAACTCTTCTTTGAAAGTTTTATAGAACTCAGAGCTGAAGCCATAAGGGCCAGGGCTTTTCATACTTGGAAGGTTATTTATTACTTATTCAATCTCCTGGCCTGTTACGGGCTTATTTAGGCTTTCTCTATCTTACTGGCTCAATCTTGGTAGATTATACGTGTCCAGGAATTTGTCCATCTCATCCAGTTTGTCTTGTTTCTTGGCATATAGTTGTTCATAATATACTCTAATTATGTTCTGTATTTCTGCTTTGTCTGTTGTTATATTTCCTGCTTCATTGCAGATTTGACTCACCTGGTTCATTTCTCTCTTCTTCTTAATAAGTTTTGCTAGTGGTGTATCAATTTTGTTTATCTTTTCAAAGAACCAGTTTTTTACTTTCATTTATTTTCTGTATAGGTCACTTATTTTCTATTTCATTTATTTCTGCTTGGATCTTTATTATTTCCTTTCTCCTGGAGTTTTTTTTGATCTTTGTGCTGTTACTTCTCCAATTCTGAGGCATGATGTTAAGTGATCCATTTGCCTTCTTTCCACCTTCCTCTTTTGAGCACTGATTGCTATAAACTTCCCTCTTATGACTGCTATTTCAGTGTCCCAAAGATTATGGAAACTCGTGTCCTCTTTGTCATTAGCTTCCATGAATCATTTGGTTCCGGACTTTATTTCATCAGTAGTTGTGGAGTTGTTCAGTAGTAAGTTATTTGGTTTCCATGTATATGAGTATTTTTGAGGATTTTGTATTTTTGAGGATTTTTCTTGAAATTAAACTCAAGTTTAATTCCATCATGGTCAGAGAAGATGCTGGAAATAGTTTCTATTCCTTTGGATCTGTAGAGGCTTGCTTTGTGCCCTATGATGTGGTCAATCTTAGAAAAGGTTCCACGTGGGGGTGAGAAAAAAGTGTATATCATGGTTTTTTGGATGGAAAGTTTTATAGTTGTCTGTTAAGTTAATTTTACTTATGGTATTATTCAGATCCTTTATCTCCTTATCTATTTTTCGTCGAGATGATCTGTCCCAAGAGGATAGTGCAGTGTCAAGGTCCCCAACAATTAGTGTATTGCCCGTCTATCTCCCCTTTTAGATATAACAGTCTTTCCTTCACATATTGGGGTGCTCCTATGTTGGGTGCATAGATATTTATAGGAGTTATATCTTCTTGATCTATTGATCCATTTACTACAATAGAGCCCTTCTTTGTCTTATTGAACAGTTTTTGTTTTAAAGGCTATATTGTCAGAAATTAGTATCACAACTCCAGCTTTTTTTTTTT
>NW_006204675.1:800091-827796 GCF_000334495.1 Tupaia belangeri chinensis | reverse complement strand
TATGTCTTTATCAATGAGGTGGGTTTCCTGTAGGCAACAGATAGAGGGTCTCTGTTTTTTTATCCATTCGGCCAGTCAGTGTCTCTTGATTGGAGAATTTAGTCCATTCACAGTCAATATTATTATCGATGTAACTGGATCTGTCCCAACGTTTAAGTTGGCCATTGTCACAGCAGTCTTTAATTCCTTTGTTTCTGTCTGTTAGCTCTTTAGTTTTCCTAGAACAGTGCTTTCTTCAGGGTTTCTTGAAGAGCTGATCTGGTGCCAGCAAATTCTTTCAGCTCTTGTTTTTCTGAGAAGATTTTAATCTTTTTTTCCCATATGAAGGATAATCTTGCAGGATACAATAACCTTGGTTGAAATTGTTTCTCTCTTATCACTTTCAATACATCTTCCCATTCTTTCCTTGCTTGCATTGTTTTTGTTGAGAGGTCCAGAGTTAGCCTGATGGGATGACCTTTGTATGTCACTTCTCGTCTCTCTCTTGCAAGTTTTAGTATCATGTCTTTATCTGTGGACTTGGATAGTCTGGCCATGATGTGCCTTGGGGAAGATCTTCTGGGGTTGATTCTAACTGGGGTCCTTTGTATTTCTTGGGTCTTGATGTTTGAGTGCCTCTCTAGACTCGGGAAATTTTCTTCCAGGATTTTATGAAATAGATTTTTCATGCCGTTATTAGTTTCTTCACCTTCTGGGATGCCAATTATTCTGATATTTGGGCATCTTATGGAATCTAGTATTTCTCGTACATTATCCTAGTGTTTTTTAGTTATTTTCCCTATCTTTTTCATGGTTCTTTCTAGGTCAGAGGTTTTATTTTCTACTTCAGAGATTAGATCTTCACCATGATCTATTCAACTTTTAATACTTTCAAGGGAGTTTTTTATTTCCTCTCTTCTAGACTATACCTCTAATAGCTCCATCTGGTTCTTAGAGTGCCCATTTCTTCTTTCATATCTTGGAATGAGTTTCTCATCGCCTGTAGTTCATTGTCTATTTTCTGTTACAACTCGAAGAATTTATTTACCATAAATATTCAAAATTCTTCGTCTGACATCTTGGTAACATCGTCTATTAGCCCTGAAGATGGAAAGAAGACACTCTGTACCATTGATGGAGATATATTTCCTTGTTTATTCATACCAAAGGCTCTTCTACTTTTAGCCATTAGAAGATGTGCTAACTTTTAAGTACCTGTTAGGCTGATGTTTCACTGGCAAGGAGTGTCTTTCACTTTTGTTGGGAATTGACATCAGCTGAAGTCTCAGTTCTGTTGTTTTCAGTGATGTGGTCTCAAAAAAGATACTATAATCAGGTGTCTGAAGAACAGCATCTCATTTTTCGCAGTTTGTTCTGTATAATGGCAGAAGCAATATAACTATATATGACTAGAAAAATTCAGATCTCTACTTCTAGACCTAGCTAACCTGTCTGGCATGATGGGAAAAGAAAAAGAGACAATAATATAAAAGAAAAGAAAGTAGGAGAGAGAGAAATAAAGAAAAATTGGTGCACCATGTGCCTTCAGATCTACAAGGCTGCTGCAACCAAGGGCACAGTCTGTGGAGAGACAAAGAGGAAGAAATTTACAGAAGAATGAGGGACAGTAAAAAAGAAAAAAAAAATTGAGGAACTTTCTACATGCATAGGGCTCTGGTTGAGTCCTGGACTTGGGGTCTAGAAGTGATTCAGTGGGGGCAGTGTGCCCCCTTGACAGCCAGGTGCCTTCAGATGTACCAGGCTGCTGCAGACAAAGGCAGTCTGTGGAGAGAAAGAGAGGGAGAAATTTACAGAAGAATGGGGGACAGTAAACAAGAAAAAAAAATGGAGAAACTTTCTACCTGCTTAGGAGTCTGGGTGGATCCTGGACTGGGGGCTGGACGAGAGTCAGTGGTGGCAGCATACCTTTTTGACTGCCAGGTGCCTTCAGATGTACCAGGCTGCTACAGTCAAAGGCGCAGTCTGTGGAGATACAAAAATGGAGAAATTTACAAAAGGATGGAAGACAGTAAGGAAGAAAAAAAAAAATGAAGGAACTTTATACATGCCTAGAGGTCTGGGATGATAATGGACAGGGTGTCTGGAAGGGACTCAGTAGGGGCAGCATGCCCCTTGCCCACCAGGTACATTCAGATGTACCAGACTGCTGCAGCCAAAGGTGAAGTCTGTGGAGAGACAGAGAGGGAGAAATTTATAGAAGAATGGGGGGCAGTAAAGAAGAAAAAAAAATGGAGGAACTTTCTACCTACCTAAGGGTTTGGGTGGATCCTGGACTGGGAGTCTGGAATGGAGTCAGTGAGGACAGCGTGACCCCTTGACCTCTAGGTGTCTTCAGATGTACCATGCTGCTGTAGCAAAAGGCGCAGTCTGTGGAGAGACAGAGTGGGAGAAATTTACAGAAGGATGGGGGATACTAAAGAAAAAAAATGGATGACCTTTCTACCTTCCTAGGTGTCTGGGTGGATCCTGGGCTGGGGGTCTGAAAGGGATTTAGTGGGGACAGCATGCACCCTTGCCTGCCAGGTGTCTTCAGATGTACCAGACTCTTTCAGCCAAAGTTGTAGCCTGTGGAGAGAGAGAGAGAGGGAGAAATTTACAGAGGGATCGAGGACAGTAAAGAAAAAAAAAATGGAGGAAGTTTCTACCTGCCTAGGGGTCTCGGTGGATCCTGGACTGGGGGTCTGGAAAGGAGTCAGGGGGTGCAGCATGCCCTCTTGCCCACCAGGTGCCTTCAGATGCACCAAACTGCTGCAGCCAAAGGCACAGTCTGTGGAGAGACAGAGAGGGATGAGGGGCAGTAAAGTAGAAAAAAAATGGAGGAACTTTCTACCTGCCTAAGGGTCTTTGTGGATCCTGGACTGGCTATCTGGAAGAAAGACAGTGGGGGCAGCGTGCCCCCTTGCTTGCCAGGTGCCTTCAGATGTACCAGGCTGCTGAAGCCAAAGGCCTAGTCTTTGGAGAGACAAGGAGAAAGAAATTAACAGAAGGTCGGGCACAGTAAAAAAGAAAAAGACATGGAGGAACTTTATACCTGCCTAGGGGTCTGGTTGGATCCTTGACTGGGGGTCTGGAAGTAAGTCAGTGGTAACACTGTACCCCCTTGCCCACCAGGTGCCTTCAGATGTACCAGGCTGCTTCATCCAAAAGAGCAGTCTGTGGAGAGACAAAGAGGAAAAAATTTACAGAAGTATGGGGGACAATAAAGAAGAAGAAAAAAATGGAGAAACTTTCTACCTGCCTAGGAGTATGGATGGATCCTAGACTGGGGGTCTAGAAGGGAGTCATTGGGGGCAGGATGCTCCCTTGCCCACCAGGTGCCCTCAGATGTACCAGGCTGCTGCAGTCAAAGGTGCAATCTGTGGAGAGACAGAGAGGGAGAAATTTACAGAAGACTAGGGGACAGTAAAGAAGAAAGAAAAAATGGAGGAACTTTCTGCCTTCCTAAAGGTCTGGGTGGATCATGGACTGGGTGTCTGGAAGGGAGTCATGGGGGCGGCATGCCCCCCTGTCTGCCAGGAGCATTCAGATATACCAGACTGCTGCAGCCAAAGGCACACTGTGGAGAGACAGAGAGAAAGACATTTACAGAACAATGTCAGACAATAAAGAGGAAAAAATAATGGATGAATTTTCTACCTCCCTAGGGGTCAGAGGAGATACTGGACTGGGGATGTGGAAAGGAGTCAGTGGGGGCATCCTGCCCCCTTGCACGCCAGGTGCCTTCTTATGTACCAGGCTGCTGCAGCCAAAGGCATAGTCTCTGGAGAAGCAGAGAGGGGGAAATTTACAGAAGAAAGGGGACAATAAAGAAAAATAGAGGAAAAGAAAAAATTTACAGAAGAATGGGGGACAAAGAAAAATAGAGGAACTTTCTACCTGCCTTGTCGTCTGGGTGTATCCTAGACTGCTGTCTGGAAGGGAATCATTGGGGGCAGCCTTCCCCCTTTCCTGCCAGGTGCCTTCAGATGTACCAGGCTCTTGCAGACAAAGGCAAAGTCTTTGGAGACAAAGAGTGGCAGAAATATTCAGAAGAATGGGGGACAGTAAAGAAAAAAATATGGTGAAACTTTCTACCTGCCTAGAGGTCTGGGTGGATCCTGGATTGGGGTCTGGAAGGGAGTCTGTGGGGGCAGCATGCCCCCTTGCCCGCCAGATGCTTTCAGATGTACCAGCTTCTTGCAACCAAAGGCGCAGTCTGTGGAGAGAAAAAGAGGGAGAAATTTACAGAGGGATGGGGGACAGTAAAAAATTAAAAAAAAAAAAAATGGAGGAACTTTATACCCATCTCGAGGTCTGGGTAGATCCTGGACTGGGGGTCTGGAAGTGAGTCACTGGGGGCAACCTTCCTCTTTTCCCCGCTAGGTGCCTTCAGACAAACCAGTCTGCTTCAGTCAAAGGCGCAGTCTGTGGAGAGATAGAGAAGGAGAAATTTACAGAAGGAAAAGGGACAGTAAAGAACAAAAAAATGGAGGAAATTTCTACCTGCCTATGGTTCTGGGTGGATCCTGGACTGGGCATCTGGAAGAGAGTCAGGGGGGCAGCATACCCTCTTGCTTGTCATATGCCTTCATATGTACCAGGGTTCTGCATCCAAAGTCGCAGTCTGTGGAGGGACAGAGAAAAAGAAATTTACAAAATGATGGGGGACAGTAAACAAGAAAAAAAATGGAGGAACTTTCTACCTGCCTAGGGGAATGCATGGATTTTGGACTGGGGATCTGGAAGGGAGACAGTGGGGGCAGCGTGCCTCCTTGCCCACCAGGTGCTTTAGGATGTACCAGGCTGCTGCAGCCAAAGGCATAGTCTCCGGAGAAGCAGAGAGGGAGAAATTTACAGAAGAATGGGGGACAATAAAGAAGAAAAAATATGGAAGAACTTTCTACCTGCCTAGGTGTCTGAGTGGACCCTGGACTGGGGGTCTGGAAGGGAGTCAGTGGAGACACCGTACCCCCTTGCCCACCAGGTGCCATCAGATGTACCAGGCTGAGTCAGTCAAAGGCCCACTCTGGAGAGACAAAGAGGGAAAAATTTACAGAAGTATTGGGGACAGTAAACAAGAAGAAATAATGGAGGAACTTTCTACCAGTCTAGGGGTCTTGGTGGATCGTGGACTGGGGGTCTGGACAGGAGTCAGTGGGAGCAGCATGACCCCTTGCCCTCTGGGTGCCTTCAGATGTACCAGGCTGCTGCAGAAAAAAGCACAGTCTGTGGAGAGACAGAGAGGGAGAAATTTACTGAAGAATTATAAACAGGAAAGAAGAAGAAAAATGGAGGAACTCTTTACCTGCCTAGTGGTCTGGGTGGATCCTGGACTGGATTTCTGGAAGGATGTCAGAGGTGGCAGCGAGCTCCCTTGCCCGCCAGGTGCCTTCAGATGTACCAGGGTGCTGCAGCACATGGCACAATGTGTGGAGAGACAGAGAGGGAGAAATGTACAGAAGGATGGGGGACAGTAAAGAAGGAAAAAAATGGAGGAACTTTCTACCTGCCTAGTGGTATGGGTGGATCTTGGACTATGGTTCTGGATGGGAGTCAGTTTGGGCAGCATGCCCCCTTGCCCACCAGGTGCCTTCCAATGTACCAGCCTCCTGCAACCAAAGGCACAGTCTGTGGAGAAACAAAGAGAGAGAAACTTACAGAAGGATGGGGGACAGTGAAAAAGAAAAAAAAATGTAGGAACTTTCTGCCTAGGGGTCTGGGTGGATCCTAGAATGATGGTCTGGAAGGGAATCAGTGGAGAAAGCATTCCCCCTTGCCCGCAGTGTGTCTTTACATGTACCAGGCTGCAGCAGCCAAAGGTGCAGTCTGTGGAGAGACAGAGTGGGAGAGATTTACAGGATAGGTGACAGTAAAGAAAAAATATTGAAGGAACATTCTTCCTGCCTAGGGGTCTGGATGAAACCTTAACTGGGGGTGTGGAAGGGAGTCAGTGGGGGCATTGTGCCCCCTTGCATGCCAGGTGCGTTCAGATGTACCAGGATGATGCAGCCAAAGGCTGGAAGGGAGTTATGTGGGCAGCGTACCACCTTGCCTGGCCAGTACCTTCATATGTACCAGGATGCTGCAGCCAAAGGTGTAGTCTGTGGAGAGGCAGAGAGGGAGAAATTTACAGAAGATTGGGGAACAGTAAAGAAGAAAAATAATGGAGGAACTATCTACCTGCCTAGGGGTCTGAATGGATCCCAGACAGAGAGTCTGGAACAGAGTCAATGGGGGTAGAGTGCCCCCTTGCCCGACAGATGCCAGGATGGTGGACTGTAAAGAAGAAAAATATATGGAGGAACTTTCTCTCTGCCTACCAGTCTGGGAGGATCCTGGACTTGGGGTCTGGAAGGAAGTCAGTGAGGGAAGAGTGCCCCTTGCCCACCAGGTGCCTTCAGAAGTTCCATGCTGCTGCAGCCAAAGGCTCCATCTGTGGAGAGACAGAGATGGAGAAATTTTCAGAACAGCAGGGGAAAGTACAGAAAAAAAAAATTGGAAGAACTATCTACTTGCCTAGGGGTCTGGGTGGATCCTGGACTGGGAGTCTGGAAAGAATTCAGCTGTGGCAGCTGTGGCAAAGAATTCCCTTACTGGTGGCTTCAGATGCACCAGGATGCTGCAGCCAAAGTCACACTCTGTGGAGAGTCACAGAGGGTGAAATTTACAGAAGAATGGGGGACAGTAAAGATGAATAAAATGGAAGAACTTTCTACCTACCTAAGGTTCTGGGTGGATTATGGACTGGGGATCTGGAAGTGAGTCAGTGGGGGAAGCATGCCTCCTGTTCACCAGATGTACCAGGTTACTCAGACAATGGAGCAGTTTCTGGAGAGACAGAGAGGAAGAAATTACCAAAAAATGGGGAACCTTAAAGAAGAAAAAAATGGAGGAACTTTCTACCTCCCTAGGGGTCTGGGTGGATCCTAGACTAGGGGTCTGGAAGGAAGTCAGTGAGGGCAGCGTGCCTTTCTGCCCACCAGGTTCCTTCAGATGTATTAGGCTGCTGCAGCCAAAGGCTCAGTCTGTGGAGATACAGAGAGGGAGAAATTTACAGTAGGATGTAGGACAGTAAAGAAGAAAAAAAAATGGAGGACATTTTTATCTGCCTTGGACCCTGTGTGGACCCTGGACTTGGGGTTTGGAAGGGAGTCAGTGGGGGCAGCTTGCCACATTGCCTGCCAGGTGCCTTCAGATGTACAGGGCTGCTGCTGCCAAAATTGCATTTTTGGAGCAAAAGAGAGGGAGAAGTGTCCTGAAAAATGGGGGACAGTAAAGAAGAAAAAAACATGGAGGAGCATTCTACTTGCCTAGGTGTCTGGGTGGATCCTGGACTGGGTGTTTGGAAGGGAGTCAGTGGGGGCAGCATGCTCCCTTACACGCCACATGACTTCAGATGAACCAGGTTGCTGCAGCCAAAGTTGCTATCTGTGGAGAGAGAGAGAGAGGGAAAAATTTACAGAAGGATGAGGGACAGTAAAGAAGAAAAAAAATGGAGGAACTTTCTACCTGCATAGGGGTCTGAGTGGATCCTAGACTGGGGGTCTGGAAGGGAGTCAGTGGGGGCAGTGTGCCTCCTTGACCACTAGGTTCCTTCAGATGTACAAGGCTGCTGCAGCCAATGTGGCAGTCTGTGGCGATAGAGGGAGAAATTTACAGAAGGATGGGAGACAGTAAAAAAGAAAAAAAATGGAGAAACTTTCTACCTTCCTATAGGTCTGGGAGGATCTTGGACTGGGGGGGTCTGGAAGGGAGTCAGTAGGGACAGAGTGCCCCCTTGCCTGCCAGGTGCCTTTAGATGTACCAGGCTGCAGCAGCCAAAGGCGCAGTCTGTGTAGTGACAGAGAGGGAGAAATTTACAGGATGGAAGATAGTAAAAAGAAAAAAAAAATTGAGGAACTTCCCACCTGCATAGGGGTCTGGGTGGATCCTAGATTGGGGGTCTTGAAGGGAGTCAGTGAGGGCAGCGTGCCCCCTTGCCCGCCAGGTGCATTCAGATGTACCAGGCTGTTGCAACCAAAGGTGCAGTCTGTGGAGGCACAGAGAGGGAGAAATTTGCAGAAGGATGGGGGGCAGTAAAGAAGAAAAAAAAATGGAGGAACTTTTGACCTGTCTAGGGCTCTGCGTGGATCCTGGTTTGGGGGTCTGGAAGAAAGACATTTGGGGCAGTAGGCCCCCTTGTCTGGCAAGTGCCTTCAGATGTACCAGGCTGCTGCTGCCAAAGGCACAGTCTGTTGAAGACAGAGAAGGAGAAATTTACAGAAGGATGGTGGACAGTAAAGAAGAAAAAAAAAATAGAGGAACTTTCTAGCTGCCTAGGGATCTGGATGGATCCTGGATTGGGGTGTGGAAGGGAGATGGGGGTGTGGAGGGGAGTCAAGGGGGCCGGTGTGCGGCCTTCCCTGCCAGTAGCCTTCAGATATACTAGGCTGCTGCAGTCAAATGCGCAGTCTGTGGAGAGTCAGAGCATGAGAAATTTACAGAAGAATGGAGGAGAGTAAAGAAGAAAAAAATGGAGGAACTTTCTACCTGCCTAAAGTTCTTGGGAGAAAATACAGAAAAATCAGAGACAGTAAAGAAAAAAAATGGAGGTACCTTCTACCTGCCCAAGGGTCTTGGTGGATACTGGACTCAGGGTCTGGAAAGGAATCAGTGGTGGCAGCATGTGCCATTGTCTGACTGGTGTCTTCAGATGTACCAGGTTGCTGCATCCAAAGGTGCAGTCTGTGGAGAGACAAAGAAGGAGAAATTTACAGATGGATGGGGGACAGTAATGAAGAAAAAATATGTAGGAACTTTCTCTCTGCCTAGGGGTCTGGGTGGTTCCTGGACTAGGGGTCTGGAAGGGATTCAGTGAGGGCAGCATGCCTTCTTGCCCACCAGGTTCCTTCAAATGTATCAGGTTGCTGTAGCCAAAGGCTCAGTCTGTGGAGATACAGAGTGGGAGAAATGTAGAGTAAAATGGGGAACAGTTAAGAAGAAAAAAAATGGAGGGAATTTCTACCAGTCTGGGGCCCTGTGTGTACCCAGGATTTGGGGTATGGATCCTGCACTGGGGGTCTGGAAAGTAATCAGAGGTGGCAATGTGCCCCATTGCCTGTCTGGTGCCTTCAGATATACTATGCTGCTGCAGCCAAAGGCGCACTCTGAGGAGAGACACAAAGTGTGAAATTTACATAAGAAGGGGGGACAGTAAAGAAGAAAATATAAATGGAGGTTCTTTCTACCTGCCTAGGGTTCTGGTTGGAATCTGTACTGGGGATCTGGAAGGGAGGTCGTGGGGGCAGCATGCCCCCTTGCCTGCCTGGTGCCTTCAGACGTACCAGGCTGCAGCAGCCAAAGGTGCAGTCTGTGGAGAGACAGAGAGGGAGAAATTTACAGAAGAATGGGGGACAGTAAACAAGAAAAAGAAAGGGAGGATCTTTGTACTTCCCGAAAGGTCTGGGGGGATCCTGGGTTGGGGGTGTGTAGAGAGTCAGTAAAGACAGTTTGACAGGTGCCTGCAGAAGTACCTGGTGGCTGCAGCCATAGGCCCAGTCTAGAGAGAGAAAGAGAGGGAGAAATTTACAGAAGAATGGGGGAAAGTAAAGAAAAAAATAAATGGAGGAACTTTCTACCTGCCTAGACTTTGGGTGGTTCTTGGAGTGGGGATCAGGATGGGAGTCAGTGTGGGCAGTGTGCACAATTGCCCACCAGGAGCCGTCACATATACCAGGCTGCTACAGCCAAAAGTGCAGTCTGGAGAGACAGAGAGGGAGAAATTTGCAAAAGAGTAGGGGAGAGTAAAAAAGGAAAAAAATTGTAGGAACTTTCTTCCTGCCTAGGGGTCTGTTTGGATTTTGGAATGGTGATATTCAAGGGAGACAGGACATGCTTCGTATCCTGATTGGTGCCTGCAGATGTACCCAGCTGCTGTAGTCAGGGCATAGTCTGTGGAGAGACAGAGATGGAGAAATTTACAGAAGAATGGGGGAGAGTAAAGAAGAAAAAAAAATGGAGGAACTTTCTGCCTGCCTAGGGGTCTGGATGAATCCTGGACTGGGGGTCTGCAAATAAGTCAGTGGGGGCAGCGTGCCTGATGCTCAAGAGGTGCCTTCAGATGTATCAGGCTGCTGCAGCCAAAGGTGCAGTCTGAGGAGAGACAGAGAGGGAGAAATTTACAGAAGAATGGGGGACAGTAAAGACAAAAAAGTTGGAGGAATTTTTTTACCTAACTTGGGGTCTTGATGGATCTGGACTGAGGTTCTGGAAGCAAGTCAGTGGAACAGTGTGCCCCCTTGCCCCCAGGTGCATTCAGATGCACCAGACTGCTGCAGCCAAAGGTGCAGTCTGTGGAGAGACAGAGAGGGAGAAATATACAGAGGAATAGGGGACAGTAAAGAAGAAAAAAAAAGTGGAGGAACTTTCTACTTACCTGGGTGTCTGGGTGGTTCTTGGCCTAGGGGTCTGGAAGGGAGTCAGTGGGGGCAGCATGCCCTATTACCGGCCAGGGACCTTCAAATATATCAGGCTCCTGCAGCCAAAGTGCTGTCTGTGTAAAGACAGAGAGGGAAAATTTACAGAAAAATGGGGGACAGTAAAGAAGAAAAAAAAATGGAGGAAGTTTCTTCCTGCCTAGGTGTCTGTTTGTATCCTGGAATTGGGATCTTAAAGGGAGTCAGTGGGGGCAGCCTGCCTCCTTTTCTACCAGGTGCCTTCAGATGTTTAAGGCTGCTGCAGCCAAAGGCGCAGTCTGTGGAGAGAAAGAGAGGGATAAATTTACAGAAGATTGGGGAACAGTAAAAGAAAATAAAATACGTGCATAGAGGTCTGGGTGGATCTTGGACTGGGGGTCTGGAAGGGAGTCAGTGAGGGCTGTGTGCCACCTTGGCAGCCAGGAGCCTTCAGATATAGAAGGCTGCTGCAGAAAAGGGCACAGTCTATGGAGACACAGAGGGGGGAAAATTTACAGAAGAATGGGGAACAATAAAGAAGAACAAAAAATGAAGGAATTTTCTACCTGCTTAGGAGTCTGGGTGGATCCTGTACTGGGGGGTCTGGATGGATATCAGTGGGGGCAATGTGCCCCCTTGACTGCCAGGTGCCTTCGGATGTACCAGGCTGCTGCAGCAAAAGGCACCTTTGATAAGGTGCCTTTTGATAAGGTAAGACAGATAGGGATAAATTTGCAGAAGAGTGGGGAACAGTAAAGTGAAAAAATATGGAGGACATTTCTACCTTACTAGGGGTCTGGGTGGATCCTGGACTGGGGTTCTGGAAGAAATTCAGTAGGGGCAGGGTGTCTCCTGGTTTCCCAGAGAGCCTTTTGATATACCAGGCAGCTGCAGTCAAATGCACAGTCTGTGTAAAGACAGACAGGGAAAAATTTACATAAGAAGAGGAAACAGTAAATAAGAAAAACCATTGGTGGAACTTTCAACCTGCCTAGGGGTCTGCATGGATCCTGGACTGGGGGGATGGGGGGTCTGGAAGGGAGTCAATGGGGGCAGCGTGCCTCTGTGCCCACCAGGTGCCTGCAGATGCACCAGTTCCTACAGCCAAAGGCGCAATCTGTGGAGAAACAGAGAGGGAGAAATTTTCAGAAAATGGGGGACAGTGAAGAAAAAACAAAAACAGAAACATTATACCTGTCTAGGGGTTTGGGTGGATCTTGGACTGGGGGTATGGAAGGGAGTCAGTGGCGCCCCCTTTTTTTCTTTCAGGTGTACCAGGCTATTCCAGGCAATGGCTCACTCTGAGGTAGGAGAGAGAGGGGGAAATTTACCGAAGTATATGGGACAGTAAAGAAGAAAAAAAAGTGGAGGAACTTTCTACCTGGCTAGGGGTCTGGGTGGTTCCTGGACTGGGGGTATGGAAGGCAGTCAGTGCGAGCAGCATGCCCCCTTGCATGAAAGGTGCATTCAGATGTAAGAGACTGTGGCATCCAAAGACACAGTCTGTGGAGAGACAGAAAAATTTACAGAAGAATCAGGGACAGTAAAGAAGAAAAAAACAATGGAGGAACTTTCTACCTACCTAGGGGTCTGTTTGGATCCTGGAATAAGGGAAGAAAGTCAGTGGGACCAGCGTGCCTCCTTGCCCACCAGGTGCCTTCAGATGTACCAGGCTGCTGCAGCCAAAGACGCAGTCTATCAGCAGACAGAGGGGGATAAATTTACAGAAGAAAGGGGGATTGTAAAGGTGAAAAAAAATGGAGGTAGTTTTTATTAATCTAGGGGTATCCCTAGATCCTGGACTGGGGTTCTGGAAGTTTTCAGTGAGGGCTGTGTGACTTCTCCCCACCAGGTGCCTTAAGATGCACCAGGCTACTGCAGCCAAAGTCGCAGTCTGTGGAGAGACAGAGAGGGAGAAATTTACAGAAGAATAGGGGACAGTAAGAAGAAAAAGTATTGGAGTAACTTAATACCTGCCCAGAGGTTTTGGTAGATCCTTATCTGGGTTTTGGAAGGAAGACAGTTGGCCCTTTTGGCCACCAGCTTACTTCAGATGTATCAGGCTTCTGCAGCCAAAGGTGCTTTCTGAAGAGAGACAGAGAGGGAGAAATTTACAGAAGAATGGGGGACTGTAAGAAGAAAAAAAATGGAGGAACATTCTACCTGCCTAGGGATATGGGGAGATCCTTGAGTGGGGTTCTGTTAGGGAGTCGTTGGGAGCAGTGTATGCCCTTGCCAACCAGTTGCCTTTAGATGTAGTAGGCTGCTGCAGCCAAAGACAAAGTCTGTGGAGAGACAGAGAGTGAGGAATTTACAGAAGAATAGGTGACAGAAAGGAAGAAAAAAAAATGGAGGAAATATCTAACTGTCTAGGGGATTGGGTGGATCCAGGACTGAAGGTCTGGAAGGAGTCAGTGGGGGCAGCTCGCCCCTTACACGACAGGTATTTTCAGATATGTCAGGCTGGTGCCAAAGGCACAGTCTGTGGAGACACAGAGAGGGAGAAATTACAAAAGCATGGGGGGCAGTAAAGAAGAAAAAAATTGGAGGAAGATTCTACATGACTGGGGTCTTTGAGGATCCTGGACTGGGGGTTTCAGGGGGAGTCAGTGGGGGCAGCGAGCCCCCTTGCCCAACAGGTGCCTTCAGATATACCAGGCTGCTGTAGTCAAAGGCGCAGTCTGTAAAAATTCAGAGAGGGAAAGGTTTACAGAAGAATGGGGGACAGTAAAGAAGAATAAAAACTGGAGGAACTTTCTACCTGCCTGGGGGTCTGGGTGGTTTCTGCCTTGGCAGTCTGGATGGGATTCAGTGGGGGTAGCATGCCCCATTGCCCAACCGCCACCTTCAGATGTACCAGGCTACAGCAGCCAAAGGCGCAGTCTGTGGAGAGACAGAGAGGAAGAAATTTACAGAGGAATGGAGGACAGGAAAGTAGGAAAAGAAGTGGAGAAACTTTCTACCTGCTTTGGGGTCTGGGTGGATCCTTTACAGGGGGTCTGGAAGGAAGCCAGTTGGGCCATAGCTCCCCCTTGCCTGCCAGGTGACTTCAGATGTTCCAGGCTGCTGCAGCCTAAGGCTCACTCTGTGGAGAGGCTGAGGGGGAGAAATTTATAGAAGAATGGAGAACATTAAGGAAGAAAAAAAATGGAGGAACTTTCTACCTGCCTAGATATCTGGGTAGAACTTTCTACCTGCACTGAGAGTCTGGAATAGAGTCATGTGGGGAAGCGTGCCCCTTGCCTGCCCTGTGCCTTCATATGTTCGAGGCTCCTGAATCCAAAGGTGCACTCTGTGGAAAAACCGAGAGGGAGAAATTTACAGAAGAATGGGGGACAATAAAGAAGAAGAAGAAAAAAAAAAAGGAGTAACTTTCTACCTGACTAGCAGTCTGGGTGGATCCTGGACTGGGTGTCTATAAGGGAGTCAGTGGGGGCAGTATGCCCCCTTGCCCACCATGTGCCTTCAGATGTTCAAGGCTCCTGCATCCAAAGACTGGTGGAAAGACAGAGAGGGAGAAATTTACAGAAGAATGGGGAACATTAAAGAAGAACAAAAAATGGAGGAACTTTTTCTACCTGCCTACAGGTCTTTGTGGATCCTGGACTGGCCATCTGTAACGGAGTCAGTGGGGGCAGTGTGCTCTTTTGCCTGCCAGGTGCGTTCAGATGTACCAGGCTGCTGCAGCCAATGGCACAGTCTGTGGAGAAACAGAGAGTGTGAAATCTACAGAAGAATGGGGGACATTAAAGAAGAAAGAAAATGGAGGAACTTTCTACCTGTCTAGGGGTCTTGGTGGATCCTGGACTTGGGGTCTGGAAGGGAGTAAGTGGGTAAAGCTTGCTCCCTTGCCCCACAGGTGCCTTCAGAAATAACAGGCTGCTGCAACCAGAGGCACAGTCTGTGGAGAGGAAGAGGGGGAGAAATTTACTGAAGAACAGGGGACAGTAAGGACGGAAAACAAATAAGGAACTTTCTACCTGCCAAGGGGTCTGGTTGATCCTAGACTGGGGGTCTGGAAGGGTGTCAGTGGGGGCAGTGTGCCCTCTTGCCCTCCAGGTGCCTTCAGGTTCATGAGGCTCCTCCATTCAATGCTGCAGTCTGTGGAGAGAAAGGGAGGGAGAAATTTACAGAATGATAGAGGACAGTAGAGAAGAAAAAACTGGAGTAACTTTCTACTTGCCTAAGGGTCTCAGTTGATCCTGGACTGAAGGAGTGGAAGTGAGTAAGTGGGGGCAGCATGCCCCCATGTCTGCCAGGTGACTTCAGATGTGCCAGGCTGCAGCCAAAGGTTCATTCTGTGGAGAGGCAGAGAGGCAGAAATTTACAGGAGAATGGGAGACAGAAACAAAGAAAAAAAAAATAGAGAAATTTTCTACCTGACTAGTTGTCTCAGTGTATCATGGACTGGGGGTCTGGAAAGGAATCAGTGGGAGCAGCATGCTCCCGTGCCCGCATGGTGCCTTCAGATGTACCAGGCTGCTGCAGCCAAAGTCGCAGTCTCTGAAGAGACAGAGGTTGAGAAATTTACAGAAGAATAGGGGACAGTAAAGAAGAAAAAATAGGAGGAATTTTCTACCTGCCTAAGGGTCTCGGTTGATCCTGGATGGAAGGAGTGGAAGGGAGTAAATGGGGGAACTTGTCTTCTTGCCCTCCAGTTTCCTTCAGGTGCACTCTAGAGAGTGAGAGAGAGAGAAATTAACAGAACAATGGGGTATAGTAAAGAAGAAATAAAAATGGAGCAACTTTCTACCTGCCTAGGGGCCTGGGTGGATCCTTGACTGGAGGTCTAGATGGGAGTCAATGGGGACAGCATATCCCCTTGTCCACCACGTGCCTTCAGATGAACCAAGCTGCGGCAGCCAAAGGCACAGTCTGTGGAGAGACGGAGAGGGAGAAATTACAGAACATTGGGGGACAGTAAAGAAGAAAAAAAAGGAGGGACTTTCTACCGGCCTAGGGGTGTGGGTGGATCCTGGACTTGGGGTTTGGAAGGTAATCAGTGGTGGCATCTTACCCCCTTTCCTGCCAGGTGCCTTTAGATGTACCAGTCTGCTGCACCCAATGGTGCAGTCTGTGTATAGACAGAGAGGGAGAAATATAAAGAAGAATGGGGAACAGTAAAGAAGAAAAAAATGGAGGAATATTCTACCTTCCTAGGGCTTTGGGTTGATATTGGACTGAGGGTATGGAAGGGGGTCAGTGAGGGCAGAGTTCCCCTTTGCCCGCTGGGTGCCTTCAAATGTAACAGGCACAGTTTGTGGTGAGACAGAGAGGGAGAATTTTACAGAAGAATGGGGGACAGTAAAGAAGAAAAAAAAAATGGAGAAATTTTCTACCTGTCTAGGGGTCTGCGTGAATCCTGCACTGGGGGTCTGGAAGCGAGTCAGTGGGGGCAGCATGCTCCCGCAAAGTCCTTTGAGATGAAAAGGGCTGTTTTAGCCATAGGCATAGTCTGTAGAGAGACAGAGATGGAGATATTTACAGGACATAGGAGGATAGTAAAGAAGAATAAAAAAATGGAGTAAAGTTCTACCTGCATAGTGGTCTGGGATGATCTTGCACTGGGAGTGTGGAAGGGAGTCAGGGGGGCCTTGACCCCCTTGCCCGCCAGGTTCCTTCGGATGTATCAGGCTGCTACAGCCATTGTCACAGTCTGTGGAGAGACAGAGAGGGGGAAATTTAAAGAAGAATGGGGAACAGTAAAGAAGAAAAAAATAGAGGAACTTTCTACCTGCTTAAGAGTCTGTGTCAGTCCTTACCTGGGGGACTGGAAGGAAGTCAGTGGGGGCAATGTGCCCCCTTTCTCTGCAGGTGTCTGCAGATGTACCAGGCTGCTTCAGCAAAAGGCACAGCCTGTGGAGAGACAGAGAGGAATAAATTTGCAAAAGAGTCGGGGACAATAAAGAAGAACAAAAAATGGAGGAACTTTCTACATATCTAGGGCTCTAGGTGGATCCTGGATTGGGGTTCTGGAAGGAAGTCAATGGGGGTAGCATGCCCCATTGCCCACCAGGTGCCTTCAAATGTACCAGGGTGCTGAAGCAAAAGGAGAAGTCTGTGGAGAGACAGAGAGGGAAAAATTTACAGAAAAATGGGGGACAGTAAATAAAGAAAAAGAATGATAACTTTCTACCTTCCTAGGGGTCTGTGTGGATCCAGGTTTGGGGATCTTCAAGGGTGTCAGTGGGGGCAGTGTGCCTCCTTTTATGCCAGTTGCCTACAGTGGTACCCAGCAGCTGCAGCCAAAGGTGCAATCTGTGGATAGACAGAGAGGCCAAAATTTACAGAAGAATGTAGGACAGTAAAGAAGAAAAAAAAATGGAGGAACTTTCTACCTGCCTAGGGTTCTGGGTGGATCCTGGACTGGGGGTCTGGAAGGGAGTCAGTGGGGGAAGCATATCGCCTTGCCCGTCAGATGCTTCAGATGAACCAGGCTACTGCAGCCAATGGCACAGTGTGTGGTAGGACAAAGATTGAGACATTTACCACAGTATAGTGGACAGTAAAGAAGAAAAAAAAATGGAGGAACTTTCTACCTGCCTAGGGTTCTGGGTGGTTCCTTAACTGGAGATCTGGAAGGGAGTCAGTGCAGAGTGTGCCCCCTTGCGTGAAAGGTGCATTCAGATGTAAAAGGCTGTTGCAGTCAAAGGCGCAGTCTGTGGAGAGACAGAGAGAGAGAAATTTACAGAAAATGGTGGACAGTGAAAAAGAAAAAAAAAAAACCAGGAACTTTCTACCTGCCAAGGGGTCTGGGTGGATCTTGGACTGGGGGTATGGAAGGGAGTCAGGGTGGGCAGCATGCCACCTTGCCCACCAGGTGCTTTCAGATGTACTAGGCTTCTACAGCCAATGGCACAGTCTGAGTTAGGAGAGAGAGGGAGAAATTTACCGAAGTATATGGGATAGTAAAGAAGAAAAAAAAATGGAGGAACTTTTGAAAGAATAAAATTCAGCACAATCTGTACTCTGTAAAAATTAAACTTAACTGCTTGCTCTTCTTGCTTCTGTACAAAAGCTTACGCCGCCACCTTGAAAAACAGCCCTGAGCTATGTAAGCTACTGGGACTTGCTCAGCCTTCTGCATACCGGCTCAGCTTTGTGCAGAAAGCCAGATCCCTGCAAAAATGTACAACCCCCCACCCCCCGCCCCGGGGAAATCAGCACCAGACGACCCTGAGTATCTAACCTGACTCAGTTGCAACATCTACAAAATGCCTTTGTAACCCACTTGAGTAAATAACCCTCCTTGCCAGAGCCAGCAGAAAAAGATAATCATACTTAAAAGACCCTTATCTTATTTCCTCATTCCTCACTCCCCTCACCCTTCCAACTTGTGCCTATATAATCTATGTGTTTCTTTTGTTTGGGACTCCACTTCCCACTGGGTCTGTTGTGACCAGGAGTGGAGTCCTAGCGCTCTAGCAATAAAATCCTCTTGTATTTTACAGCAAGATCTGACTCTTGTGGATGATTGGGGTTGCAGTGACTCTCCTCGGACTGAAGGGTCTACCACCTTTTTAAGTTGGGGGTCTTTCACTTTCTACTTGCTTAGGGCTCTTGGTGGTTCCTGGACTGGGGGCCTGGAAGGGAGTCAGTGTGGGCAGCATGCCTCCTTGCCTGCCAGGTGCCTTCAGATGGACCAGGCTGCTGCAACCAAAGGCGCAGTCTATGGGCAGAGAGGATAAATTTACAGAAGAAGGGGGATTGTAAAGGTGAAAAAAATGGAGGAAGTTTTTACTAGCCTAGGGGTGTCTCTGGATCCTGGACTGGGGTTCTGGAAGCTATCATTGAGGGCTGCTTGACTTGTCCCCACCAGGTGCCTTCAGAAAAAACAAACAAACAAACAAACAAAAAAACCTGGAGGAACTTTCTACCTGCTTGGGGTCTGGGTGGTTTTTGCTGTGGCAGTCTGGATGGGATTCAGTGGGGACAGCGTGCCCCATTACCCGACAACTGCCTTCAGATGTACCAGGCTACTGCAGTCAAAGGTGCAGTCTGTGGAGAGACAGAGAGGAGAAAGGCGCAGTCAAAGGCGCAGTCTGTGGAGAGACAGAGAGGAAGAAATTACAGAATGGGGGACAGGAAAGTAGGAAAAGAAATGGAGAAACTTTCTCCCTGCATTGGGGTCTGGGTGGATCCTTTACTGGGGGTCTGGAAGAAAGCCAGTGGGGACAGAGAGCCCCCTTGCCCATCAGGTGACTTCAGATGTTCTAGGCTGCTGCAGCCAAAGGCTCACTATGTGGAGAGGCTGAGAGGAAGAAATTTATAGAATGGGGAACATTAAGGAAGAAAAAAAATGGAGGAACTTTCTACCTGCCTAGGATCTGGGTGGATCCTGCACTGGGGTCTGGAATGGTTTCACGTGGGGAAACATGCCCCTTGCTCACCATGTGCCTTCAGATGTTTGAGGCTCCTGAATCCAAAGGCACATTCCGTGGAAAAACAGGGAGGGAGAAATTTACAGAAGAATGGGAACAATAAAGTAGAAAAAAAAGGAGGAACTTTCTTCCTGCCTAAGGGTCTTGGTGTATCCTGGACTGGCCGTCTGTAAGGGAGTCAGTGGGGACAGCATGCTCTTTTGTCCATCAGGTGCATTCAGATGTACCAGGCTGCTGGACCAATGGCACAGTCTGTGGAGAAACAGAAAGGGTGAAATCTACTGAAGAATGGGAGACAGTAAAGAAGAATAAAATGGAGAAACTTTCTACCAACCTAGGGGTTTGTGTGAATCCTGCACTGAAAGTCTGTAAGGAAGTCAGTAGGGGGAGCATGCCCACATGCCACACAGGTGCCATCAGATGTACAAGACTCCTGCAGCCAATGGTGCAGTCTGTGGAGTAACAGAGAGGGAGAAATTTACAGAAGAATTGGGGACACTAAAGAAGAAAAAAAAATAACTAAAGAAAAAAAAAAAGACCTAGGGGTCTGCGTGGATCCTGGACTGGGGATCTCGAAGGGCATCAGTGGGTGGAAGGTGCCTTCTTGCCCACCCAGTGCCTTCATAGATACCAGGCTACTGCAGCTAAAGTCACAATCTGTGGAGATACAAAGAAAAAGAAATTTACAGAAGAAATTTACAGTAAAGAAGAAAAAAAATGGAGTAACTTCCTACCTGCCTAAGGGTCTGGGTGGATCCTGTACTGTGGGTCGTGAAGAAAGTCAGGGGGGACAGTGTGCCCCATGCCCACCAGGTGCCTTCTGATATATCAGGATGCTGCAGCCAAAGGTGCAGTCTTTGGAGAGAGAGAGAGAGAGAGAGAGGAAAAAATTTAAAGAAGAAAGTGTGAAAGTAAAAAAGAAAAAAAATGGAGGAACTTTCTACCTACCAAGGGGTAGGGGTGGATCCTGGACTGGGGGTCTGGATGAGAATCAGTGTCAGCAGTGTGCCTTCTTGCTTGCCAATTGCCTTAAGATGTGCCAGGCTTCTGTAGCCAAAGTCGCAGTCTGTGGAAATACAGAGATAGAAATTTACTAAAAAATGGGGGACAGTAAAGAAGAAAAAATAACGGAGGAACTTTCTAACAGCCTAGGGGTCTGGGTGGATCCTGGACTGGGATTCTAGAAGGGAGTCAGTGGGGGCAGCATGCCCCCTTTCTCGCCATGTGCCTTCAGGTGTACCAGGCTGCTGCAGCCAAAGGCACAGTCTGAGGAGAGACAGAGAGGAAGAAATTTACAGAAGAATGGGGGACAGTAAAGAAGAAATATAAATGGAGGAACATTCTACCTACCCAGGGGTGTCTGTGGATGTGGACTGGGGGGTCTGGAAGGGAGTCAGTTTGGGTAGCGTGCCCCCATGCCCACCAGGTGGCTTCAGATGTACCATGCTGCTGCAGCCAAAGGTGCAGTCTGTGGCAAGAAAAAGATGGAGAACTTTACAGAAGAATAGATTACAACACACACACACACACAAAGGAGGAAATTTCTACCTGCATAGGAGTGTGGGTGGATCCTGGACTTGGGGTCTGGATGGCAGTCACTGGGGGCAGCTTGCCCCCTTGCCCACCAGGTGCCTTCATATGTACCAGGCGGCTGCAGCCAAAACCACAGACTGTGGGGAGACAGAGGGGGAGAAATTTACAGAAGAATGGGGGACATAAAAAAGAAAAATCTGAAGCAATTTTTACCTGCTTTAGTGTCTGGGTGGATCCTGGACAGAGGGTCTGGGAGGGAGACAGTAGGGCAGAATGCCCCCTTGCCAGGTTCCCTCAGATGTCCCATGCTGCTGCAGCGAAAGATGCAGTCTGAGGAGAGAGAGAGAGAGAGAGATAATTACAGAAGAATGGGGACAGTAAAGAAGAAAAAAAGTGGAGGAACTTTCTACCTTCCTAGGGGTCTGGTTTGATCCTGGACTGAAGGTTTGGAAGGAGGTCAGTAGAGGCAACATGCCCACATGCCTGCCAGGTGCCCTCAGATGTACCAGGCTGCTGGAGCCAAAGGCGTAGTCTGTGAAGAGACAGAGAGGGAGAAATTTACAGAAGAGTGGGGGACACTAAAGAAAAAAAATGGAGTAACATTTTACCTACCTAGGGGTCAGGGTGGATCCTGGACAGGGGGTCTGGAAGGGAGTCATTGTGGGTAGCCTGCCATTTTGCTCACCAGGTGCCTTCAGAAGTGCCAGACTGCTGCAGCAAAAGTCGCAGTTTGTGGAGAGACAGAGAGGGAGAAATTTACAGAAGAATGGGGGACACTAAAGAAAAAAAATGGAGGAAATTTCTACCTGCCTTGGGGTCTGGGTGGGTCCTGGACTGGGGGTGTGGAAGGGATTCAGTGAGGGTAGCATGTCCCCTTTCCCACCATGTACCTTCAGATGTACCATGCAGCTGCAGGCAATGGCACAGTCTTGGAGAGACAGAGAGGGAGAAATTTACAGAAGAATGGGGGACACTAAAGAGGAAAATAAAAGGGAGGAACATTTTACCTACCTAGGGGTCTGGGTGATCTTGGACTGTGGATCTGGAAGAGAGTCAGTGGGGGCAGCATGCCCACTTGCCTGCACAGTGCCTTAAGATATACCAGGCTTCTGCAGCCAAAGTTGCAGTCTGGGGATAGACAGAGTGGGAGAAATTTGGGCAACATGCCTCCTTCTTTGCCAGGTTCTTTCAGATGTACCATGCTGCTGCAGCCTAAGGTGCATTCTGTGGAAAGACAGAGAGAGAGAAATTTACAAAAGCTGGCGGACATTAAAGAAGAAAAAAATCAGAGGATCGTTTTACCTGCTTAGGTGTCTGGGTGTATTCTGGACTGGGTGTCTGGGAGGGAGTCAGTGGGTGCAGTGTGCCCCCTTGCCCACCAGGTGCCTTCAGATGTACAAGGCTGCTGCAGCCAAAGGTGCAGTCTGTGGAGAGACAGAGGGAGAGAAATTTAAAGAAGAATGGGAGACAGTGAAGATGTACAAAAAAAAAAGGAGGAACTTTCTACCTGCCAAAGGGTCAGGGTGGATCCTGGACTGGGGGTCTGGAAGGGAGTAAGTGAAGGCAGTGTGTGTCCTTGCCCAACAGGTGCCTTCAGATGTATGAGGCTCCTGCAGCCAAAGGTGCAGTCTGTGAAGAGGCAGGGAGAAATTTACAGAAAAATGGGGGACAGTAAAGAAAAAAAAAATGGAGGAACTTTCTACCTTCCTAGGGGTCTGGGTGGATCCTGGACTGAAGGCCTGGAAATGAGTCAGTGGAGGCAGTGTGCCCACATGCCCACCAGAAGCCATCACATCTACTAGGCTTCTGCAGGCAAAGGCACTGTCTGTGGAGAGACAGAGAGGGAGAAATTTAAGAAGAATGGGGGACAGTAAGGAAGAATAAAAATGGAGGAACTTCCTACCTGCCTAGGGGTCTTGGTGGATCTTGGACTGGGGGTCTGGAAGGGAGTCAGTGGAGGCAGAGTGTCTCCTTGCTCATGAGGTTCCCTGAAATGTACCATGTTGCGGCAGTGAAAGGTGCAGTCTGTGGCAGACAGAGATGCAGAAATTTACAGAACAATGTGGATAGTAAAGAAGTAAAAATAATTTAAAAAAGGAGGAATTTTCTACCTACCTAAGGGTCTTGGTGGATTCTGGACTGCAGATATGGAAGAAAGTCAGTGGGGGCAGGGTGTTCCCTTGCCCAGCTTGTGCCTTCAGATATACCAGTCTGCTGCAGCCAAAGGCACAGTCTGTGGAGAGAGAAAGAGGGAGAAATTTACAGAAGAATCTGGGACAGTAAAGAAGGCAAAAAAAAAAATTAGAGGAACTTTCTACCTGCCTAGGGGTCTGAGTGGATCCTGGAGTGGGGGGTCTGGGAGAAAGGCAGAAAGTCAGTGGCGGCAGTGTGCCGCCTTGCCCGCCAGATGCTTTCAGATGTACCATGTTGCTGTTGTCAAAGGCACAGTCTATGGAGAGACAGAGAGTGAGAACTTTACAGAAGAATGGAGGAAAGTAAAGAAGAAAAGTGGAGGAACTTTCTTCCAGCCTAGGGGTCTCAGTGGATCCTGGACTGAGGGTCTGGTAGGGAATCAGTGGGGGCAGCATACCTCCTTGCCCGTCAGGTGCCTTCTGATGTACCAGGCTGCTGCAGACAAAGGCTCAGTCTGTGAAGAGACAGAGAGGGAGACATTTACCAAAGAATGGGGGACAGTAAAGAAGGAAAAAAAAATGGAGGAACATTCTACCTGCCTAGTGCTCTGGGTGTATCAAGGACTGGGGGTCTGGAAGGGAGTCAGTGGGGGCAGCATGCTCATTTTCCTTCCAGGTGCCTTCAGATGTACCAGGCTGCTGCAGCCAAAGGTGCAGTCTGCGCAGACAGAGAGGGAGAAATTTACAGAAGAATGAGGTAAATTAATGAAGAAAAAAATGGAGGAATTTTCTACCTGCCTAGGGGTCTGGATAGATCTTGGACTGGGGGTCCTGAAGGGAGTAAGTGGGTTCATTGTGCTCTCTTGTGCAACAGTTACCTTCAGATGTACCTGGCTGATGCAGCCAAAGATGCAGTTTGTGCAGAGAAAGACAGGGAGTAATTTAGATAAGAGTGAGGGACAGTACATATGAAAAAAAAATGGAGGATATTTCTACATGTCAGGAGTCTGGTGGATCATGGACTGGAGGTTTGGAAGGGAGTCATTCTGGGCAGCATGTTTCCTTGCCCACCAGGTGCCTTCAGATGTACCAGGCTATGGCAGCCAAAGGTGCAGTCTGTGGACAGAGAGAGAGAAATTTACAGAAGAATGGGGTAGAGAAAGAAGAAAAAAAATGGAGGAACTTTCTACATGCCTTGAAGTCTGGGGTGGATCCTGGACTGGGGCTCTGGATGGGAGTCAGTGGTGGCAGGGTGACCCTTGCCCACCAGGTGCCTACAGATGTGCCATGCTGGTGCAGCCAAAGGCTCAGTCTATGGAGAGAAAGAGAGGGAGAAATATACAAATGAATGGAGGACAGTAAAGAAGAAAAAAAAATGGAGGAACTTTCAACCTGCCTAGAAGTCTGGATGGATCCTAGACTGAAGGTTTGGAAGGGAGTCAGTGAAGGCAGCATGCCCCCTTGCCTGCCAAGTGTCTTCAGATATGCCAGGATTCTGCAGCCAAACACAGTCTGTGGAGAGACAGAGAGGGAAAAATTTACAGAAGAATGGGGGACAGTAAAGAAGAAAAAAAATGGAGGAACTTTCTACCTGCCTAGGGGTGTGTGTGGATCCTGGACTGGGGGTCTGAAAAGAAGTCAGTGTGGGCAGTTTGCCTTCTTGCTTGCTGGGTTCCTTCAGATGTGCCAGGCTTCTGCAGCCAAAGGTGCAGTATGTGAAGAGACAGAGACAGAGAAATTTACAGAAGAATGTGGTACAGTAAAGGAGATAAAAAATGGAGGAACTTTCTACCTGCCCAGGATTCTGGGTGGATCCTGGAGTGAAGATCTGGATGAAAATCAGTGGTTGCAGTGTGCTCCCTTGATGCCAGGTGCCTTCAGATATACCATGCTACTGTCACAAAAGGTGCAGTCTGTGGAGAGACAGAGAGCAAAAAATTTACAGAAGAAAGGAGGACAGTAAAGAAGAAAAACAAATGGAGGAACTTTTGACCTGCCTAGGGATCTTGCTGGATCCAGGACTGGGGGTCTGGAAGGGAGTCAGTGGAGGCAGCATGCCCTCTGCCCACCACATGCCTTCAGATGTACCAGGCTGCTGCAGTCAAAGGCAAAGTCTGTGGAGAGACAGAGAGGGAGAATTTACAGAAAAATCGGGGAGAGTAAAGAAGAAAAACAAATGGAGGAACTTTCTTCCTGCCTAGGAGTCTGGGTTTATCCTGAACTAAAGGTCTTCAAGGGAGTCAGTAGGGGCTGGTTGCCCACATGCCCCCCAGATACCATCAGATGTACCAGGCTGCTGCAGCCAAAGGCGCAGTCTGTGGAGAGACAGAGTGAAACAAATTTACAGAAGAATGGGGGACACTAAAGAAGAAAAAAAATAAACAAACTTTCTACCTGCCTAGGGTTCTGTGTGGATCCTGGAGTGGGGGTCTGAAAGAAAGTCACTGGAGGTATTGTGCCCCTTTGCCCACCAAGTGCTTTCAGATGTACCATGCTGCTGCCACCAAAGGCACACTCTATGGACAGCCAAAGAGTGAGAAATTTACAGAAGAATGGAGCACAGGAAAGAAGAAAAAAAATGGAGAAACTTTCTACCTGCCAAGGGGTCTGGGTGGATCCTGGACTGGGGATTTGGAAGGGAGTCAGTTGGGGCAACGTGCCCTTTTTCCCTTCAGGTGCCTTCAGATGTATCAGGCTGCTGCAGCCAGAGGTGAATTCTGTGCAGAGACAGAGAGGGAGACATTTACAGAAGAATGGGGGACACTAAAGAAGAAAAAAAAATGGAGGAAATTTTTAAATCCCTAGAGGTCTGGATGGATCTTGGACTGGGGGTCTGGAAGGGAGTAAGTGGGGACAGTGTGCCCCCATGTCCACCAGGTGCCTACTGAAGTGCCAGACAGCTGCAGCCAAAGGCACAGTTTGTGGAGAGACACAGAGGGAGAAGTTTTCATTAGAATGGGGGACATTAAAGAAGAAAAAATATAGGAGGATAGTTTTACCTGCCTAGGTGTCTGGGTGGATCCTGGACTGGGTATCTGGGAGGGAGTGAGTAGGGCAGCCATCCCCCTTCCTTGCAGGTTCATTCAGATATACCATGCTGTGGCAGCCTAAGGTGCAGTCTGTGGAGAGACAGTGAGAAATTTACAGAAAAATGGGGGAAAGTAAAAAAAAAAAAGAAAGAAAGTACTTTCTACTTGGCTAGGGGTCTTGGTAGATCCTGGACTGGGGGTCAGGAAGGGAGTCTGTGGGGGCAGTGTGCCCCTTTGCCCATCAGGTGTCTTCAGATGTAGCAGCTGCTTCCGCCAAAGACAGTCTATGAAGAGACAGAGGGGAAGAAATTTACAGAAGAATGTGGGACAGTAAAGATTAAAAAAAATTGGAGGAACTTTCTACCTCCCTAGGGGTCTGGGTGGATCCTGGACTGGGGGTCTGGAAGAGAGTCAGTGGGGGCAGCGTGTCCCCCAGGTGCTTTCAGACGTCTGAGGTGCAGTCTGTGGAGAGAGAGTGGGAGAAATTTACAGAAAAATGGGGACAGTAAAGAAGATTAAAAAAATGGAGGAACTTTCTACCTGCCTAGGTGTCTGGGTTGATCATTGACTGAAGGTTTGGAAGGGATTCAATGAGGGCAGCGAGCCCACATGCCCTCCCGGTGCCATCAGATGGCTGCTAAAACCAAAGGTGCTGTCTGTGGAAAGACAGAGACTGGGAAATTTACAGAATAATGGGGGATAGTATAGAAGAAAATAAATGGAGGAACTTTCTACCTGCCTAGGGGTCTGTGTGAATACAGGAATGTGTGTCTGGAAAGGAGTCAGTGGGGGCAGCATGGCCCCTTGCCCGCAAGGTGCCTTCAGATGAACCAGGCTGCGGCAGGCAATGGCACTATCTGTGGAGAGACGTCTTGACCCAGGGGGACAGTCAAACAGGTTTCCTGAGGGAAGGAATGAAAGCTGGGAAGTGGCGTAGTGTTACAACACAGACATGACACAGTGTCTTCAGTGTCATCTGTTTATTGTGGGCAGTATGGTACAGCACAGAGACGATGCAGTGTTACAACTCTTTAGGGTTGCGTTGTCTATTGTGAGCAGCATGGAGACGACATGGTGTCACAACTCTTCAGGGTCTTCCAGAGATGATGTAGTGTTACAACTCTTCAGGGTCTTCCAGAGATGTAGTGTTACAACTCTTCAGGGTCTTCTGGGTCGTCTGGAGACTGTGTGGTGTTTCAGCTCTTCAGGCTCTCCAGGGTCATCTGTGTCGTCTTCCTGGTCACCTGTGTCATCTTCTTGGTCATCTGTGTCATCTTCCTGGTTGTCTCATGATTTTGGGCCAGGTATCGTGGTTATATACATGCTGGTGGGTCGTGATTGGTTGAATGAAGGATTGTAAAAGGTGGGTTATGATTGGTTGCTTTTGTGGACCAATCATGATTGGTGCTGGATTATGCAAATCTGAGAGATTCTAAGCTCACCGATTTGCTATGGGAAGTGGCCAATCAGAGTATGGTTTCGAAGGTCAGGTTTTTTGAAGGGAACCAATTGTGGCCTTTATGGGAAGTAGCCAATCAGAGTATGATTCTGAGGGTGAGGTTTTTGAAGGGGAGCCAATTATAGCCTTTGGCATTGTGTAATTGTTTGCTTTCTGAGAAATTGGTGATATTCACTGGTACGCAGCCTTCCACATATCCCCCTTTTTGTTTTAATTTGAGAGATGAGAAAAAGGCCTGGGGCAGTTGTGCCTGTCTCAGGTTGGAGTTTTTTATGGAACCATACATCTATTTTTACCCATCATTGGAGAGTCCCATAGCTATGATGGGCCTCCTGTCTTAGGTGGAAGGACTGAATAGTTATTGGGTTCATCAGACTCTCTTACCCATCTTTGGCTAACTGATTTCGTGTCTCAGGCGAGACCAGTATAGGGGTGTTGGTCTTCCATAAGTGAGTAAATTTGTTCTTTGAGGAATGACATGTGCCTATTAAATATAACAGGTCTCAGTGAACAAACAAATTAAAAGCCCATGAATGGGCCAAGGATGGGGAGTAGGAAAGGGAGGAGACCATTCCAGGCAGACCATTCTACATTGTTGGAGAGATTCTTGGAGTTGATATATCTTCATTTTATTGATCTGTGGAAGGAGAAAGAGATATTTCAGGGTTTTCATCATCCCTGGATGGCTTGTTAGAATCAATCTGTCTGATTAATCTTTCTGGTAACCAATGAACAGCATCCATTTTTTTTTTTTTTTTG
>NW_006204675.1:786921-799607 GCF_000334495.1 Tupaia belangeri chinensis | reverse complement strand
CAGCTGAGTCTCCATCTTTATCAAGAGACAGGAAATTTAGGACAAAAAGAGTATGTGCCAGATGGTTTTTTGGCAAGCCCTTAGTTTGTAAAAGCTCTCCCTTTTTTAGCTTTTGGAGAGTATTTTTTAAGGAAAGATGAACACGTTTGACAATGCCCTGTCCCTGAGGATTGTATGGGATTTCTGTAACATGTTTAATGTGAAGTTATTTACAAAAAGAGGCAAAATTGTTTCCTGTGTAACCTGAGCCATTATCTATCTTAATTTGTTGAGGTTTACCCATAACAGAGAGTGCAGCGAGTACATGGGAAATAACATGTTTTTCAGCTCCTCCAGTTTGTGCTGTGGCAAAAATGAAACCACTGAAGGTGTCAACAGTAACATGAACATATTTGGTAGTACCAAATTCAGTGATATGAGTGGTGTCCATCTGCCATAATGTGTTAGATATAAGGCCTCTAGGGTTAACACTTAGATGTGGTGTAGGCAAAAGTGTAAGACAGGCTGGACATTGTTTTACAATTTGTCAGACCTGTTCTCGAGTAATTTTAAACATGAGGCAAAGTGTGTGAGAATTCAAATGATGTAGCTGATGTGCAGCAACGGCATTCGAAAGATTTTCATCAGCTTGTGTTGAAGCAAGAAGGGAATGTTTAGTGGCAAGATCAGTGCAGCGGTTGCCCTCAGTCAGAGGGCCAGGCAAGTTGGTATGTGCACATAAATGGCCAATATAAAAGGATAGCTCTCGATTTCTAATGAGAGACTGTAGTTGGTGGAAAAGCTGTGCAGCCTGAGAAACTTGTTTAATTTGTGCCGCAGTTTCTACAATGGAACAGACATAGCAATATAAGCACTATCTGTATATAAATTCAAAGGCATATCAGGAGAAGCAGAAAAGACTGCAATGACTGCCTGCAGCTCAACTAACTGAGCTGATATTGAGGAAGTGGTAAATGTAACTATCTGATCAGAGAAAGAATAGGAAACAGTTCCATTGGAGGAACCGTCAGTAAAAACCAATGAAGCATTTAAAACAGGATGAAGTGAAGTTCATACCGGGAAAACAATCATGGGTATATAAAAAATATAAAAATTTATCTGGAGGAAGATGATTATCAATAGTTCCAGTAAAAGAATCACATGGAATAGGCTAGAAATCTGTTTGTTGGAATAGCCAATTAACTTGGTCTTTAGTATGTGGCTAGATAATTGTATCAGGATCTTTGCCAAAATAAGTAATGCTTAAATTATGAGCCATACTGATAATATTAGCTACAGCTTGATAATAAGGGTATATGACCTTTGAAGGAGAAGATGGTAGGTGAACCCACATGATTGGAGCGGGTTGCCAGAACACAGCCATTGGTATGACCGAAGTGCGACAAATAATGAGGAGCAATGGCAGTCTATAATCGATGGCTGTGATAAATTGAGAGGCAATGGCCTTTTCTACTATAGAGAGAGCTTGACGGCCCTCCTCTGTAAGTATGCGAGGAGATTTAGGATTATCGTCTCCTTGTAAGAAATTAAACAAGGGTTTAAGCTGACCTGTGGTTAATTTGAGGTATGGGTGGATCCAGTTGATATCACCCAAGAGTTTTTGGAAATCATTTAAGATTTTTAACTTGTCAAGTATAAATTGTATCTTTGGAGTGGTGATCTTTTGGCCAGAAAGATGGTATCCTAGGTAAGTATATGGGTCTTTGAGTTGTACCTTTTCAGGGGCAATCTTTAGTCCTCAAATGGAAAGTTGTTTTTTAAGGTCATGAAAACATTGGAGAACTAGTTCACCATCATTGCCTGCTATTAAATGTCATCCATGTAATGGATGGTATATATTTGATTCCATTTGTTTCTAACTGGTTGCAATGCAGCAGCAACATACTTTTGGCACAGAGTAGAGCTGTTGGCCATGCCCTGGGGGAGGACTTTCCAGTTGTAACGCTTCATGAGTTCTGTAAAATTAGTTGATGGGATGCTAAAGGCAAATCTTTGTTGATCTGAAGAGTGTAAAGGAATGGTATAGAAACAATCTTGGAGATCTACAATTATCTTGAAGAAGTCTAAAGGAATGGCTACCAGGGATGGCAAGCCAGGCTGTAAGGCTCCCATGGGAACCATAGTCTTAGGATTGCTCTTAAGTTTTGGAGTAGATGCCATTTACCTGATTTTTTCTTAATTACAAAAATAGGGGTGTTCCGTGGTGAAGTGCTATTGACAATGTGTCCTGCCTCAAACTGTTCCTGTACTAATATTTGGACAGCTTGAAGTTTTTCAGAAGAGGCCACTGATCAACCCCCACGGGCATATCATCTTTCCAGGAGATTTTATCAGCGTGGGGTACAGGAATGTCAATGGCCGCTAGGATAAATTTCCCAGTCCTGTCCTATTAAATTTAGTTTTTGGTATCAAGGGATGGATGATACCTGACTCATTTTTCCCTAAGCCTTTTCCTGGTGTATAACCCTGTGTTAACATTTACACAGTAACTGTATCAGAAGGGCTAAACATGATGAGGCTCATTTGTGATAACAAATCTCTACCCCAAAGGTTTATGTGGAGACCTTCTATAATAAAGGGTTGGATGGTTCCTTGGTTTCCTTCTGTCTGTCCTCTGTAATACTTTTGGGCTCCTTTCTGGATTCTGGCTTTGACCAATGCCTTTTAGGTGTGTAAGGGTTGGTGTTATGGGACAAGTTTGGGGCCAGTTGTCTTTTCTGAGAATGGTGTCAACAAGTCCAGAAAACTGTTTACCATCTAACCATAAAGTAAGCATTGGTTTGTTTGGGGAAATTTGTTGGACCCAATAAGTATCTGAGGAACCAAACCCTTTTTCACCTCATGAGGGGGTTTGGATATTATTTTGAGTGGAAAGAAGTGGAAGGAGTAAGAGTTGAGCTATGTGTTTTTCAGCTGTAATAGTTGTGATTAAATTTGGAGAGGAAGCCATAATTTTTATTTCTCCCATTATAGTCATTATCTATTACTCCAAGAAAGATCTGAAGTCCCTCCATAGTGGTACTACTATGACCCATGAGTATTGCAAAGGTGTTTGGAGGTAAAGGGCCAAAGATTCTGGTAGGCAAGACATGTACCCCCATCTAGGGAGTTAATACTGTGTGGGTGGTGTAACAGAGGTTCATTCCTGCACTTCCTGGGGTCTCTCTAGAGAGGTCCAAAATGGATTGTTTGTTGGAACAGTTTGCATCACCCTAAAAGCTTGTTTGGGTCTGGAGGCCTAGGGCTGACCCCTGTACCTGTTTCCCTGAGAGTAAATGAGTGGTCTGCCATAGATATCTGTTTTGGACCTGCACTCATTGGCAGGATGACATCCCCTCTGGCACTTACTGCATAACTCAAGTGGTTGATTCTGTCTCTAATTTTTAATATTTTGTGTTTTACATTGTCTTGCCATGTGTCCTGGGTGACCACATTTAAAACAATTACCTCGATTATTGCAGTCAAGGAATTGGCAGATGGTGTACTCTTGAAGGGCAGCAGCATTTGGTCAATCCCTATTGGTATGCTGATCTGATCTCTGAACACAGACTTATGTACCCTGTCAGGTCTGTCTTTTTTCTGTGCATTCTAATGGCTGCCTGACAAGAAGCGTTAGCATTTTCATATGCTAGTTTTACAAAGTCTGTACTTGCATCAGCATTACTGAATATTTTTTCTGACATGTAATTAATCAATGTACAATGTCAGAAAAATGTTCATCAGGCCATTGTCTAATGTTAGTAAGAGAGGTGCTCAAATCTCCTATGGCAGGGAGTTTTTTCCAGGCCTTTATGCCTGCCATATGAATTTGTGCAAAGAGCCCTAAGTCATACTGCATTTGATTTTCATTGTGCACATAGTTTCCTTCACCTATTAACATTTCAGCCATAGCAGTAAGCTTGGGCATTGAGGTGGGCGGTTTCCTACAAGCCTCTACATATTCTGATTTCCAAAGCAGGTATTTTCCTCCTGAAAGTGTAGCTTGGGCTAATGTTTGCCAAACAGACAGTGTAAACCAGCCCTCAGTGATAGCTTCAACTATAGCTAAGGTATATGGAGCAGTAGCTCCATACTGGGCAACTGCCACCTTAATTTCTTTTACCATTTTAAAGCCAAACCCACTGTGACTGCGCCAAACCTGTCATTGGGGATCTGTAGTTTCTGTAACAGGGAATGTCTCAAAGTCTGTCATGTGTGATCCCTGAACTAGTTTTGTTTCTTTGTCTGTATTGTTTTTTAGTTTCTCTAATTGTGATATTAATTCCCGGTGTTCTTTTTCTAATTGAATGTTCTTTTGTTTTATTTCATTAATTATTTTTTGTTTGGGGTCAATAAGAGGTGGTGCTGAAGCTGTAGTGTTATAGGGTGGTGGCCATTTTTTGAAAGGCAACCATTTGGGGTTATTATATTTATCAGCCTTGGCCTCTAGGATTTCCTCCTCTGAACTAGTTGGTGACTTGTTTTTTTGGGCTCTTATAGAGCCTTAAAGTTGTTTTTATTTTTTAATTTCTTCGATTTTGGGGGCTTTGTCTCACCTTCGGGGCTTTTAACTTCTCCCTCATTATCTAGGGAAATAAGATCCTCTCTCTGTTCCTTTTCAATTTTAGAATTAGCACCCATAGTGGCAAGGGCTTCTCTTAAGTCCTAAATGAATAGTTCATGCTGACTAAGCTCTTGTTTGTGCTGGCTAAGCTCTTGTTCATGCTGACTAAGCTCTTGTCCCATTATTACCCTTATTACTTATAACTAAGTGATCTTTGTAACTCACTGGGATGATTCTCTGTCATCCTCTGCAACCTTTCTTGGGACAATTCTCTGCCGTCCCATCCCAGATGATTCTCTGCCGTCCTTTCTCAGGATGATTCTCTGCCATTCCTTTTTTGGGCTCTCTTCACTGGATCCTTCATACTCAGGTCCCTTGTTCGGGCACCACATGTCCTGACCCAGGGGGACAGTTGAACAGGTTTCCCAAGGGAAGGAGTGAGAGCCGGGACAAGTGGTATAGTGTTACAACACAGACACAGTATTTTCACTGTGGGCAGCATGGAGCATAGTACAGTATGGAGATGATGCAGTGTTACAACTCTTCAGGGTCACGTCATCTATTGTGAGCAGCACGGAGACGACGCAGTGTCACAACTCTTCAGGGTCTTCCAGAGATAATGTAGCATTACAACTCTTCAGGGTCTTCCAGAGATGATGTAGTGTTACACCTCTTCAGGGTCTTCCAGGTCATCTGGAGACTGTGTGGTGTTTCAGCTCTTCAGGCTCTCCAGGGTCATTTGTGTCATCTTTCTGGTCATCTGTGTCATCTTCCTGGTTGTCTGTGTCATCTTCCTGGTCATCTCACAATTGTGGGCCAGGCATCGTGGTTATATACATGCTGGTGGGCCACAATTGGTTGAATGAAGGATTGTAAAGGATTGTAAAAGGTGGGTTATGATTGGTTGCTTTTGTGGACCAATCATGAGGTGCCAGATTATGCAAATCTGAGGGATTCTAAGCTCACCGATTTGCTATGGGAAGTGGCCAATCAGAGTATGGTTTCGAAGGTCAGGTTTTTTGAAGGGAACCAATTGTTGCCTTTATGGGAAGTAGCCAATCAGAGTATGATTCTGAAGGTGAGGTTTTTGAAGGGGAGCCAATTATGGCCTTTGGCATTGTGTAATTGTTTGCTTTCTGAGAAACCAGTGATATTCACTGGTATGCAGCCTCCCACAGAGAGACAGAGGGGTTACATTTACATAAGGATGGGGGACAGTAAAGATGAAAAAAAAATAGAGGATCTTTCAACCTGCCTGTGGGTCTTGGTAGATCCTGGACTGAAGGTCTGAAAGGGAGTCATTGGGGGAAGTGTCCCCCAATGCCTGCCAGGTGTCTTCAGATGTACAAGGCTCCTGCAGCCAAATGCGCAGTCTGTGGAGAGACAGAGAGGGAGAAATTTACAGAAGAATGGGGGACTGTAAAGAAGAAAAAAATGGAGAAACTTTCTACCTGTCTAGGGCTCTGTGTGGATTCTGGAGTGGGGGTGTAGAAGAAGATCAGTGGAGGCAGTGTGCCCATTTGCCCGCCAGGTACTTTCAGATATACCATGCTGCTGTCACCAGATGTGCAGTCTGTGGAGGGACAGAGAGCATAAAATTTACAGAAGAATAGAGGACAGTAAAGAATAAACAAAATGGAGGAACTTTCTACCTGCCTAGGGGTCTGGGTGGATCCTAGAATTGGGGTCTGGGAGAGAGTCAGTGGAGGCAGCATACCTCCTTGCCCACCAGGTACCTTCAGATGTACTAGGCTGCTGCAGACAAAAGCTCAGTCTGTGGAGACACAGAGATGAGGAAATTTACAGAAGAATGGGGTACAGTAAAGAAGAAAATAAATGGAGTAATGTTCTACCTGCCTAGGGGTCTGGGTAGATACAGGACTGTGGGTCTGGAAAGGAATCAGTGGGTGCAGTATGCTCCCTTGTCCACTAGGTGCCTTCAGATAAACCAGGCTGCAGCAGGAAAAGGCACAGTCTGTGGAGAGACAGAGGGGTTACATTTACATAAGGATGGGGGACAGTAAAGATGAAAAAGAAAAAAGAGGATTTTTCACCCTGTCTATGCGTCTTGGTGGATTCTGGACTAAAGTTCTGAAAGGGAGTCAGTGGGGGCAGTGTTCCCCCTTCTCCACCAAGTGCTTTCAGATGTACAAGGCTCCTGCAGCCAAAGGTGCAGTCTGTGGAGAGACAGAGAGGAAGAAATTTACAGAAGAATGGGAGACAGTAAAGAAGAAAAAAAATGGAGGAATTTTCTACATGTCTAAGGGTCTGGGTGGATCCTGGAATCGGGGTCTGGAAGAGAGTCAGTGGGGGCAGCATACCTCCTTGCCCACCAGATACCTTCAGATATACCAGGCTGCTGCAGACAAAGGCTCAGTCTGTGGAGACACAGATATAGAAAAATTTAAAGAAGAATGTGGGACAGTAAAGAAGAAAAATAAATGGAGGAACTTTCTACCTTCCTAGGGGTCTGTGTGGATCCAGGACTGGAGATGTGGAAGGGGGTCAGAAGGGACAGCATACCCTTTTTTCCATCATGTGCCTTCAGATGTACCAGTCTGCTGCAACCAAAGGCGCAGGGTGTCAAGAGACAGAAAGGGAGAAATTTACAGAACAGTGGGGACAGTAAAAAATAAAATAAAAATGGAGGAATGTTCTACCTGCCTAGGGGTCTGGGTGGATGCTTGATTGGGGATCTGGAAGGGAGTCACTGGAGCAGATTGCCATACTATCCCAACAGGTGATTGCCATACTATCTCGACAGGTGCCTTAAGATGGACCAGTCTGCTGCAGCCAAAGGGGTAGATTGCGGAGAGACAGAGAGGGAAAAATCTACAGAAGAATGGGGGACATTAAAGAAGAAAAAATTACATAGGAACTGTCTCGGAAAAATCTACAGAAGAATGGGGGACATTAAAGAAGAAAACATTATATAGGAACTTTCTACCTGCCTAGGGTTTTGGGTGGATCCTGGACTGGAGATCAGCATGGGAGTTAGTGGGGGCAGTGTGACCCCTTGCCCGCCAGTTGTCTTCAGATGTGCCAGGCTGCTGCAGCCAAAGGAGCAGTCAGTGGAAAGAGAGAGTGGGAGAAATACAGAAGAATGGGGGACATTAAAGAAGAAAACATTATATAGGAACTTTCTACCTGCCTAGGGTTTTGGGTGGATCCTGGACTGGAGATCAGCATGGGAGTTAGTGGGGGCAGTGTGACCCCTTGCCCGCCAGTTGTCTTCAGATGTGCCAGGCTGCTGCAGCCAAAGGAGCAGTCAGTGGAAAGAGAGAGTGGGAGAAATTAACAGAAGAACGGGGAACAGTAAAGAAGAAAAAAATGGAGGAACTTTCTATCTGCCTAGGGGTCTGGGTGGATCCTGGACTGGGCCTCATGAAGGGAGTCATTGGGGGCACTGTGCTCCCTAGCCTGCCAGTGGTCTTCAGATGTTCCAGGCTGCTGCAGCCAAAGGTGCAGTCTGTGGAGAGACAGTGAAGGAGAAATTTACAGAAGATTGGGGACAGTCAAGGAGAAAAAAATAATGGAGGAACTTTTTACCTGCCTAGGGTTTTGGGTGGATCCTGGACTGGGGGTCTGGAAGAAAGTCAGAGGGGGCCATGTGCCCTTGTGCTCACCAGGTGCCTTGAGATATACCATGCTGCTGCAGCCAAGGAATGATTTGTAGAGACACAGAGAGGGATAAATTTTCAGAAGAATGGGGGACAGTAAAGAAAGAAAAAAAATTGAGGAACTTTCTACCTGCCTAGGTGTCTGGACGGATCCTGGACTGAGGTTCTGGAAGGGAGTCAGGGGTGGCAGAGTGCCCCCTTGCAAGTCAGGTGCCTTCAATTGTAACAGGCTGCTGTAGCCCATAGTGCAACCTGTGGAGAGACAGAATGGGGGAAAATTAATGATGAAAAAAAATGGGAGGAACTTTCTACCTGCCTTGGGGTCTGGGTAGATCCTGGACTGGGGGTTTGGAAGGGAGTCAGTAGGGGCAGCATGTCCCCTTGCCCACCAGGTGCCTTCAGATGTATATGGCTGCTGCAGCTAAAAGCGCTGTTCTTGGAGAGAAAGAGAGGGAGAAATGTACAAAAGAATGGGGACAGTAAAGAAGAAAAAAAATGGAGGAACTTTTTACCTACCGAGGGGTCTGCATGGATCCTGGACTGGGGGTCTTGAATGGAGTCATTGGGGGCAAGGTGTTCACTTGCCCCACAGGTGTCTTCAGATGTACCAGGTTGCTGCAGCCAAAGGCATTGTCTGTGGAGAGACAGAGAGGGAGAAATTTACAGAAGAATGGGAGACAGCAAAGAAGAAAAAAAAATGGAGCAACATTCTACCTTCCTTAGGGTCTGGCTGGATCTGGGACAGAGGGTCTGAAAAGGAGTCTGTGGGGGCAGCTTGATACCTTGCCTGCCAGGTTCATTCAGATGTGCTAGGCTGCTACAGACAAAGGTACAGTTTGTGGAGAGACAGAGAGGAAGAAATTTACACAAGAATGGGGGACAGTAAAGAAGGAAAAAAAAACTTAGGAACTTTTTACTTTCCTAGTGGTATGGGTAAATTCTGCAGTTCTGGTCTGGAAGTGAGTCAGTGGGGGCAGTGTGCACCCTTGCCTGCCAATTGCCTTCAGATGTGCCAGGGTGCTGCAGCCCAAGGCGCAATCTGTGGAGAAACAGAGGGGATGAAATTTATGGAAGAATGGGGGACAGTAAAGAAGAAAAAAATGGAGGAATGTTCTACCTGCCTATGTATCTAAGTGGATCCTGTACTGGGGTCTGGAAGGGAGTAAGTGGGGGCAGTGTACCCCTTCCTTGCCAGGTGCATTCAGATGTACAGGCCTCAGCAACCAAAAGTGCAGTCTCTGGGGTGACAGAGAGGGAGAAATTTACCAAAAAATGGGAAACAGTAAAGAAGGGAAAAAATGAAGGGAATTTCTACCTGCTTTGGGGAAAGGGTGGATCCTGGACTGGGGTCAGGAAGGGAGTCAGTGGGGCCAGCATGCACCCTTGCCCACCAGGTGCCTTCAGACATACCAGGCTGCTGCAGCCCAAGGCGCAGTTTTTGGAGAGACAGAGGGAGAAATTTACAAAAGAACTGGGACAATAAAAAAGAAAAAAATATAGAGGAACTTCCTACCTGCCTAGAAATCTGGGTGGATCCTGGACTAGGGGTCTGGAACAAAGTCATTGGGGGCAATGTGCCCCCTTCTCCCACAGGTGCCTTCAGATGTAGCAGGCTGCTGCAGCCAAATTCCTAGTCTGTGGTGAGACAGAGTGGGAGAAATTTACAAAAGAATGGGAGACAATCAACAAGAATAAAAATGGAGGAACTTTCTACCAGTCTAGGTGTCTTAGTTGATCCAGGAGTGGAGGTCTAGATGGGAGTCAGTGAGGGCAGCATGCCCCCTTGCCCGACAGGTGCCTTTAGATGTTCCAGGCTTCAGATGCCAAAGGCCCAGTCTGTGGAGAGACAGAGAGGGAGAAATTTACAGAAGAATGGGGAACAGTAAAGAAGAATAAAAATGGAGGAACTTTCTACCTGCCCGGGGTCTGAGTGGATCCTGGACTGGGGTTCTGGAAGTGGCTCTGTGGGGGCTGCCCATCCCATGGCCCACCAGGTGCCTTTAAATGTACCAACCTGCTGCAGCCAAAGGTGAACTATGTGGAGAAACAAGGAGAAATTTACACAAGAATGGGGGATAGTAATGAAGTTAAAATAATGGAGAAATATTCCACCTGCCTAGGGGTCTGGGTAGATACTGGACTCATGGTCTGGAAGGGAATAAGTGGAGACAGCATGCCCCCTTACCCACCAGGTGCCTTCAGATGTAACAGGCTGCTGCAACCAAAGACGCAGTCTGTAAAGAGACAGAGAGGAAGAATTTTACAGAAGAATGGGGGACAGTAAAGAAGAAAAAAATGGAGAAACTTTCTACCTGCTTATGGGTCTGGGTAGGTCCTGGACTAGGGGTCTGGAAGGGAGTCAGATGGGGCAGTGTGCCCTTTTGTTCACCAGGTGCCTTCAGATATACCAGGCTGCTTCAGCCAAAGACTCAGAATATGGAGAGACAGAGAGGGAGAAATTTACAGAATAATGGGGGAGAGTAAAGAAGAAAAAATTATTTTCAAACTTTCCACATACTTAGGGTTCTGGGATGATCTTTGTCTGGAGATCTGCAAGGGAGTCAGTGCAGTCAGAGTACCCCCTTGCCTGCCAGGTGCATTCAAATGTGCCAGGCTAACAAAGGCGCACTCTGTAGAGACAGATGGAGAAATTTACAGAAGAATGTGTGACAGTAAAAAAGAAAAAAAAATGGAGGAAGTTTCTACCTGTCTAGGGGTCTGGGTGGATCCTAGACTGGGGGTCGGCAAGGGAGTCTCTGGGGGCTGCATACCCTTTTGCCCACTGTGTGCTTTCAGATGTGTCAGACTGCTGCAGCCAAAGGCGCAGTTGGTGGAGAGACAGAGAGGGAGAAATTTAGAAAAGAATAGGGGACATTAAAGTAACAAAAAGAAAATGGTGGATCTTTAAACCTGCCTAGAGGTCTGTTTAGATCCTGGAATAGCGGTCTGGAAGGGAGTCAGTGGGGCAGCATGCCTTCTTTACATATAGGTGCCTTTAGATGTTCCAGGCTGCTGCAGCCAAAGGTGCAGTCTGTGGAGAGACAGAGATGGAGAAATTTACAGAAGAATGGGGGACAGTAAAGAAGAAAAAAATGGAGGAACTTTCTACCTGCCTAGGGGTCTGGGTGGATCCTAGACTTGGGGTTGGCAAGGGAGTCTCTGGGGGCTGCATACCCTTTTGCCCACCATGTGCTTTCAGGTGTGTCAGACTGCTGCAGCCAAAGGTGCAGTCTGTGGAGAGACAGAGAGGGAGAAATTTAGAAAACAATAGGGGACATTAAAGTAACAGAAAGAAAATGGTGGACCTTTAAACCTGCCTAGAGGTCTGTTTAGATCCTGGAATGGGGGTCTGGAAGGGAGTCAGTGGGGACAGCGTGCCTCCTTTACATATACATGCCTTCAGATGTTCCAGGCTGCTGCAGCCAAAGGCACAATCTGTGGAGAGACAGAGATGGAGAAATTTACAGAATAATGGGGGACAGTAAAAAAGAAAAAAAATGAAGGCACTTTCTACCTGCCTAGGGGTCTGGGTGGATCCTGGAATGGGGATTTGGAAGTGAGTCACTGGGGGCAGCCTGACCCTTTGTCCGCCAGGTGCCTTCAGATTTACCAGGCTATTGTAGCCAAAGGCGTATTGTGTAGAGAGAGAAATACACAGAAGAATGGCGGACAGTAAAAAAGAAAACAAAACGGAGGAACTTTCTAGCTGCCTAGGAGTCTGAGTAGATCCTGGACTGGGGGTCTGGAAGGGAGTCAGTGGGTGCAGCGTTCCCCCTTGCTGGGTGCGCGCCTTCAGATGCAACAGACTGCTGCAGCCAAAGACACTGTCTTTGGAGAAACAGAGAGGGAGAAATTTACAGATGCAGGACATTAAAGAAACAAAATAATGGAGGAACTTTCTATGTGCTAAGTGGTCTGGGTGGATCATGGACTGGGGGTCTTTAAGGGAGTCAGAGGGGGCCATGTGCCCTTATGCTCCCAGGTGCCTTTAGATGTACTGCGCTGTGCAGCCAAAGGCACAGTCTGTAGAGAGACAGAGAGGAAGAAATTTATGGAAGAATGGGGAGTAGTAAAGAAGGAAAAATAATGAAGGAACTTTCTACCTTCCTAGCAGTTTGGGTGGATTCTGGAGTTTGGGTCTAGAAGGGAGTCAGTGGGGGCAGCGTTCCCACTTGCTCGCCAGGTGCCTTCAAATATACCAGGCTGCTGAAGCCAAAGGTGCAGTCAGTGGAGAGACAGACAGAGAGAAATTTACATAAGTATGGGGGACATTAAGGAAGAAAAAATAATAAAGGGACTTTCTACATGACTAGGGGTCTGGAAGGATCCTGGACTAAGGGTCTGGAAGAAAGTCAGTGGAGGATGTGTGCCCCATTGCCTGCCAGGTGCCTTCAGATGTGCCTGGCTCCTGCAGCCAAAGTTCCAGTTTGTGGAGAAACAAACAGTTTGTGGAGAGTGAGAAACTTAGAGAAGAATAGGGGCAGTAAAGAAGAAAAAAAATGGAGGAAATTTCCTCCTGCTGA
>NW_006204675.1:767630-786910 GCF_000334495.1 Tupaia belangeri chinensis | reverse complement strand
CCTGGACCAGGGATTTGGAAGGGAGTCAGTGGTGGCAGCGTGCCCGCTTACCCACCAAGTGACTTCAGATGTGCTAGGCTGCTTGCAGCCAAAAGCACAGTTTGTGGAGAGACAGAGATGGAGAAATTTACAGAAGAATGGGGGACATTAAAGAAGAAAAAAATATATAGGAACTTTCTACCTGCCTAGGGTTCTGGTGGATCCTGGACTAGAGATCTGCAAGTAATTCAGTCAGGGCAGAGTGCCCCTTTGCCTGCCAGGTGCCTTCAGATGTACCAGGTTGCTGCAGCCAAAGGCACAGTCTGTGGTGAGACAGAGATGGAGAAATTTACAGAAGAATGGGGGACAGTATAGAAGAAAAAAAAAAAAAGGAAGACAATTCTACCTTCCTAAGTGTCTGGGTGAATCCTTGACTGGGGGTTGGTAAAGGAGTCAATGGGGGTAGTGTGCCCCCTTGCCTGCCAAGTGCTTTCTGAAGTGCCAGTCTTCAGCAGCCTAAGGTGCAGCATATGGAGACACAGAGAGCGAGAAATTTAGAGAATAGGGGACAGTAACAAAGGAAATAAATGGAGAAACTTTCTGCCTGCCTAGGGTTCTGTGTGGTTCCTGGACTGGTGGTACAAAAAGAAGTCAGTGGGGGCAGCTTGTCCCTTGCCCAACAGGTGCCTTCAGATGTACCAGGCTTCTTCAGTCAAAGCCACCATCTGTGGAGAGACAGAGAGGGAGAAATTTACAAAAGAATAGGGGACAGTAAATGAGACAAAAAATGGAAGAATTTTCCACCTGCCTAGGGTTCTGGGTGGATCCTGGACTGGGGGTCTTGATGGGAGTCAGTGGGGGTCTGGATGGGAGTCAGGGGCGGCAGCCTGCCCCCTTGACTTCCAGGTGCCTTCAGATATAACAAGCTGCTGCAGCCAAAGATGCAGTCTGTGGAGAGACAGAGAATGAGAAATTTATGGAAGAATAAGGGACATTAAAGAAGAAAAAATAAAGCAGGAACTTTCTACCTGCCTATGGGTCGGGATGGATCCTGGACTGTGCGACTGAACGGTCAGAGGAAGCAGCATGCTCTTTTGCTCACCAGGTGCCTTTAGATGTACCAGACTGCTGCTGCCAAAGGCACAATTTGTGGAGAGAATGAGAGGGAGAAATTTACGGAAGATTGTGGGGGGGAAGTAAAGAAGGAAAAAATTGAGGAACTTTCTACCTTCCTAGGTGTCTGGGTGGATCCTGGACAGAAGGTCTAGAAGAGAGTCAATGGGGAGGTGTGCCCCCTTGCCTGCCAGGTGTCTTCAAATGCAACAGGCTGCTGCACTGTGAGAAGAGACAGAGAGGGAGAAATTTACAGATAAATGGGGGACAGTAAGGAAGAAAAAATATGGAGGAACTTTCAACCAGCCTAGCAGTAGGGGTGGATCATGGACTTGGGGTCTGGAAGGGATTCAGAGGTGGCCACATGCCCTTTTGCTCACCAGGTGCCTTCAGATGCACAGGCTTCTGCAGCCAAAGGCACAGTCTGTGGAGAGACAGCAAGGGAAAAATTTACAGAAGAATGGGAGACAGTGGAGAAGAAAAAAAATGGAGAAATTTTCTACCTGCCTTGGAGTCAGGGTGGGTCCTGGACTGGGGATTTGGAATGGAATCAGTAGGAGCAGCATGCCCCCTTGCCCGCCAGGTGCCTTCAGATGTGCCAGACTGGTGCAGCCAAAGGCACAGTCTGTGGAGAGACAAAGAGGGAGAAACTTACAGAAGAATGTGGACAATAAAGAAGAAAATAAAAATGAAACAACTTTCTACCTACCTTGGGGTCTGGATGGATCCTGGACTGGGGTTCTGAAAGGGAGTAGTGGGGACAGCATGCCCCCTGGTCTGCCAGGGGCCTTCAAATGTAGCAGAAAAATAATGGAAGAACTTTCCACCTGCCTAGGGTTTTGGTGGATCCTGGACTGGTAGTCTGGAAGGGAGTGAGTGGGGGCAGTTTTTTCTTCAAATGTAGCAGGCTGCTGCATCCAAAGGAGCAGTTTGAGGAGAGATAGTTTGGGAGAAATTTACAGAAGAAGGGGATACAGTAAAGAAGGAAAAAATAATAGAGGGACTTTCCGTATGCCTAGGGATCTGGGTAGATCTCCAACTGGAATTCTGGAAGAGAGTCAGTGGGGGTAGCCTGCCCCTTTGCCCTCCAGGTGCCTTCAGAAGAACCAGGCTGCTGCAGCTAATGACACAGTCTGTGGAGAGACAGAGAGGGAGAAACTTACAGAAGAATGGGGGAAAGTAAAGAAGAAAAAATAATGAAAGAACTTTCTACCAGCCTAGGGGTCTGGGTGAATCTTGCACAGGGATTCTGGAAGGGAGTCAGGGTGGACAGCGTGCCCCATGGTTCACCAGGAACCTTTAGATATAGCAGGCTGCTGCAGCCAAAGGTGCAGTCTTTGGAGAGAGAGAGAGGAAGAAATTTACAGAAGTACATGGGACAGTAAAGAAGAAAATATAATGGAGGAATTTTCTATCTACCTAGGGGTCTGCGTAGATGCTGGAATGTTGGCCTGGACGGGAGTCAGTGGGCAGGTTGGCTCCTTGCCAACTAGGTGCCTTCAGATGTACCAGGCTGCTGCAGCCAAAGTTGCAATCTGTGGAGATACAGAGAGGGAGAAATTTACAGAAGAAAGGGGGACATTAAAGAAGAAAAATAATGGAAGAACTTTCCACCTGCCTAGGGTTTTGGTGGATCCTGGACTGGTAGTCTGGAAGGGAGTGAGTGGGGGCAGCGTTCCCCCTTGCCCACCACTGCATTCAGAAGGGCCAGGAAGTTGCAGGGGCAGCGTTCCCCCTTGCCCATCACTGCATTCAGAAGTGCGAGGAAGTTGCAGCCAAAGGCACAGGCTGTGGAGAAATAGAGAATGAGAAATTTAGAGAACAAAGGGGGATAGTAAAGAAGAAAAAAATGAAAAAAATTTAAACTGCCTAGGGGTCTGGAGGGATACTGTACTGGGGATGTGGAAGGGAGTCAGTGGGGGCAGAGTGCTCCCAGGTCCACCAAGTGCCCTTAGATGTAGCAGGCTGCTGCAGCCAAAGGCACAGTCTATGAAGAGACAGAGTGGGAGAAATTTACAGAATAATGGAGGAAAGTACAGAAGAAAAAATTATGGAGAAACTTTCTACATGGCTAGGGGACTGGGTGAAACTTTGACTGGGGGTCTGAAAGGGAATCAGTGGGGGCAGCATGTCCCCTTGCCCTCCAGGTGCTTTCAGATGTGTCAGGCTGCTTCAGCCAATGGTGCAGTCTGTGGAGAGACAGAGAGGGAGAAATTTTACAAAAAAATGAGGAATAGTAAAGAAGAAGAAATAAGAAGGAACTTTCTAAGTGATTCTGGACTGGGGGTCTGAAAAGGTGTCAGTGGGGCAGCATGCCCCCTTACCAGTCAGGTGCCCTCAGATGTGCCAGGCTGCTAAAGCCAATGGTGCAGTCTGTGGAGAGACAGAGAGGAAATAATTTATAGAAGAATGGGGAAGAGTAAAGAAGAAAAAAACAATGGAGGAACATTCTACCTGCCTAGGGGTCTGGGAGGATCCTAGACTAGGGGTCTCAACAGGAGTTAGTGGGGACAGTGTGCCCCCTTACCTGCCAGCAGCCTTCAGATGTGCCACGCTGCTGTAGCCAAAAGTGCAGTCTGTGGACAGAGAGAAAGGGACAAATTATCCGAAGAAAGCTGTACAGTAAAGAAGAAATAAATGGAAGAACTTTCTACCTGCCAAGGGATCTGGGTTGATCCTCGACTAGGGTTCTGGAAGAAAGTTAGTCAGGGCAGGGTGCCCTCTTGCCCACCAGGTTCTTTCAGATGTGCCAGGCTGCTGTAGCCAAAGACACACTTAGTGGAGAGACAGAGAGGGAGATATTTACAGAAGAATGGGGGACAGTAAAGAAAAAAAAATGGAGGAATTTTTTACCCACCTAGGGGTCATGGTGCATCCTGAACTGTGTGGGCCTGGATGCAAGTCAGTGGGGGCAGCTTGCCCCCTTGCCAGCCAGGTGTCTTCAGTTGTACCAGGCTGCTGCAGACAAAGGTACAGTCTGTTAAGAGATAGAGAGCAAAAATCTTACATAAGAATGGGGAACAGTAAAGTAGAAAATAAATGGAGCAACTTTTTACCTGCTTAGGGATCTGGGTGGGTCCTGTACTGGGGGTCTGGGAGGGTGACAATGGAGGCAGCATATCCCCTTGCCTGCCAGGTGCTTTCTGATGAGCCAGGGTGCTCCAGCCAAAGGCACAGTTTGTGGAGAGACAGAGAAGGAGAAATTTACAGGAGAATGGGGGGCAGTAAAGAAGAAATAAATGGAGGAACCTTTTACCTGCCTAGCAGTCTGGATGGATTTTGGACTGGGCGTCTGGAAAAGAGGCAGTGGTGGCAGCATGCCCCCTTACCCGCCAGGTGCCTATAGATATGCCAGGTTGCTGTAGCAAAGGCGCAGTCTCTGGAGAGGCAGAGAGGGAGAAATTTACAGAAGAACATGGGGACAGTAAGGAAGAAAAAAATATGGAGGAACTTTCTACCTGCCTAGGGTTCTGAGTGGATCTATGACTAGGAATCTGGAATGGAGTCAGTGGGTGCAGCCTACCCCCTTGTCCACCAGGTGCCTTCAGATGTACCATGCTCTGGCAGCCAAAGGCACAGTCTTTGGAGAGACAGAAAGGGAGAAATTTACAGAAGAATGGGGGACAGTAAAGAAGAAAAATGTGAAGGAAATTTCAACCTTCCTAGTGTTCTGGTTGGATCTTGGACTGGGAGTCTGGAATGGAGTCAGAGCGAGCTGTGTGCACTTTTGCTCTCCAGGTGCCTTCAGATGTATGAGGCTGATGCAGTCAAAGGTGCAGTCCGTGGAGAGACAGAGAGGGAGAAATGTACGGAAGAATGAGGGACAACAAAATAGAAAAAAAATGGAGTAACTTTCTACCTGCCTAAGGGTGTGTGTGGATCCTAGACTTGGGGTCTGTAAAGGAGTCAATAGGGGCAACGTACCTCCTTGCCCGACAGGTGCCTTCAGATATACCTGGCTGCTACAGCCAAAGGCACAGTCTGTGGAGAGACAAATAGGGAGAAATTTACAGAAGAATGGGGGACAGTAAAGAAGAAAAATAAATGCAGGAATTTTCTACCTGCCCAGGATTCTTGGTGGATGCTGGGTTGGGGGTCTGGAAAAGAGTCAGTGGGGGCAGCATTCCCACTTGTCCACCATGTGCCTTGGCATGTACCAGGCTGCTGCAGCCAAAGGTGAAGTCTGTGGAGAAACAGACAGGGAGAAATTTACAGAAGATGGAGGAAAGTAAAGGAAAACATATATGGAGCAACTTTCTCCTGCCTTGGTGTCAGGGTGGATCCTGGACTGGAGGTCAGTAAAGTAGTCAGTGTGGACAGCGAGTCCCCTTGTTCACCAGGTGCCTTCAGATGTGCCAGGTTGCTGCAGCTAAAGGCACAGTCTGTGGTGAGACAGAGAGGGAGAAATTTACAGAAGAATGGAGGACAGTAAAGAAGAAAAAAATATGGAGGAATTTTCTATCTGCTTAGGGGTCTTGGTGGATCCTGGACAGTAGGCCTGGTAGCGAGTCATTGGGTCAGCTTGCTCCCTTGCCAGCCAGGTGCCTTCAGATGTACCTGGCTACTGAAGCCAAAGGCACAGTCCGTGGAGAGAGAGAGGGAGAATTTTACAGAAGAATGGGGTACACTAGAGAAGAAATAAAATAGAGGAAATTTTTACCTGCCTAGGGGTCTGGGTAGATTATGGACTGTGGGCCTGGAAGAAAGTCAGTGGGGGCAGCGTTCCCCCTTGCCTTCCACTACCTTCAGATGTGCCAGGCTGCTGCAGCCACAGGAAAAGACTGTGGAGAGACAAAAAGGGAGAAATTTACAGAAGAATGGGGGACAGTAAAGAAGAAAAATTTGAGGAACATTCTACCTTCCTAGAGGTCTGAGTGCATTTTGGACTGGGGTTCTGGAAAAGAGTCAGTGGGGGCAGTGTGCTCCCTTGCCTGCCAGGAGCCTATAGATGCTGCAGTCAAAGGTGCTGCAGTTAAAGGTGCTGCAGTCAAAGGTGCTGCAGTCAAAGGTGCAGTCTCTGAAGAGAGAGAGAGGGAGCAATTTACAGAAGATAGGGGGAAAGTAAAGAAGAAAAAAATATGGAGGATCTATCTACCTGCCTAGGGTTCTTGGTGTACCCTGGACTGGGAGTCTGGAAGGGAGTCAGTGGGGGCAGCATTACCACTTGCCCGCCTTTGCCTTCAGATTTGCCAGGCTGCTGCACACAGAGGCACAGTCTGTTGAGAGATAGAGTGTGAGAAACTTACAAAAGAATGGGGGACAGTAAATAAGAAAATAAATGGAGGAACTTTCTACCTGCCTAGGGATCTGGGTAGATTTTGGACTGTGGGCTTGGAAGGGAGTCAGTGGGGGCAGCGTTCCTTCTTGCCCACCATAGCCTTCAGATGTTCCAGGTTCTGCAGCCAAAGATGCAGTCTGTGGAGAGACAGAGAGGGACAAACTTACAGAAGAATGGGGGACAGTAAAGAAGGAAAAAAATGAAAGAGTTTTCTACCTGCTGAGGATTCTAGGTGGATGCTGTACAAAGTTTCTGGAAGGGAGTAAGTGTGGAGAGCGTGTCCTCTGGTCCACCAGGTACCTTCAGATGTAGCAGGCTGCTGCAGCCAAAGGCGCAATCACTGGAGAGAGAGAGAGGGAGAAATTTACAGAAGAGTGGGTGACAGTAAAGAAGAAAAAAATGGGCTAATTTTCTACCTCCTAGGACTGGATGGGTCCTAGATTGTGGGTCCGGAAGGGAGTCAGTGGGGGCAGCATTCCCCACTTGCCCACCAGGTGCCTTCAGATGTACCTGGATGCTGCAGCCAAAGGCACAGTCAGTGGAGAAACAGAGAGGGAGAAATTTATAGAAGAATGAGGGATAATAATATATAAAAAATATTTGAGTATCTTACCACCTGCCTAGGTGTCTGGATGAATCCTAGACTGGGGGTCTGGTAGAGAGTCAGTGGGCACAGTGTGCTCCCTTGCCCTCCAGGTGCCTTCAGATTTACCAGGTTTCTGTAGAAGGCACAGTCTGTGGAGAAACAGATAGGCAGAAATTTACAGAAGATTGGGGGACAGTAAAAAGAAAAAAAGAAATGGAGTAATATTCTACCTTTGGAGAAGACTTGGTGGATCCTGGATGGGCATGTGGAAGAAAGTCAGTTGGGGCTGCATGTCCCCTTGCCCGCAAGGTGCCTTCAGATGTACCAGGCTGCTGCAGTCAAAGGCATAGTCTGTGGAGATACAAAAAAGGAGAAATTTACTAAAGAATGGGGGACAGTAAAGCAGAAAAAAATGGAGGAATTTTCTACATGCTTAGGAGTCTGTGTGGATTTTTGACTGGGGGTATGGAAAAGAGTGGGGGCGGGGTGTATCCTTGCCCACCAGGTGCCTATAGATGTGCCAGTCTTCTACAGACACAGTCTGTGGAGAGACAGACAGGAAGAAATTTACAGAAGAATGGGGGACAGTAAAGAAGAGAAAAATATGGAGGAACTTTCTACCTGCCTAGGGGTCTGGGTGAATCATGGAATGGGGGTCTGGAAGGATGTCAGGGGCAGCATATCCCCTTGCCTGCCATGTGTTTTCTGATGTGCCAGGCTGCTCCAGCCAAAAGCACAGTTTGTGGAGAAATTTACAGAAGAATGGAGGGCAGTAAAGAAGAAAAAAAATTGAAACAACTCTCTGCCTAGGGTTTTGTGTTGATCCTGGACAGGGGTTCTGGAAGGGAGTCAGTGGGGACAGCGTGCTACCTAGTCCAAAAGGTACCTTCAGATGTAGCAGGCTCCTGCAGACATAGGTACAGTCTGTGGAGAGACAGAGAGGTAAAAATTTACAGAAGAGTGGGGGAGAATAAAGAAGAAAAAAAAATGGAGGAACTTTTGAGGGGTCTGCGTTGAATCTGGACTGGGGGTTGTGAATGGAGTAAGTGGGGGCAGCATGCCCCCATACCCACCAGGGGCCATCAGATGTACCAGGCTTCTGCAGCCAAAGGTGCAGTCTGTGGAGAGACTGAAGGAGAGAAATTTACAGAAGATTGGGGGACAGTAAAGAAGAAAAACAAAATGGAGGAACATTCTACCTGCCTAAGGGACTGGGTGGACCTTGGACAGGGGGTCTAGAAGGGAGTCAGTGGGGGCGGCATGCCTCCCTTGCCCGCCAGGTGCCTTCAGATGTACCACGCTGCTTCAGTCAAAGGCACAGTCCATGGAGAAACAGAGTGGAAGTAATTTACAGAAGAATGTGGGAAAATATAATAGAAAAAAAATGGTGTAACTTTCCACCTGCCTAGGGGTCCAGGTGGATCCTTGACTCGGGGTTTGGAAGGGAGTCAGTGGACGCAGCATGCTCCCTTGCCAGTAGGTGCCTTCAGATGTACCAGGCTGCTGCAAGTAAATGTGCAATCTGTGGAGAGACAGATAGGTAGAAATTTACAGAAGAATGGGAGACAGTAAAAAAGAAAAAAATAATGAAGGAATTTCCTACCTGCCTAGGAGTGAGATGGATCCTGGCCTGGGAGTCTAGAAGGGAGTCAGTGGGGGCAGCATGTCCCCTTACCCACCACGAGCCTTCAGATATATCTGGCTGCTGTAGCCAAAGGCACAGTCTGTGGAGAGACAAAAAGGGAGAAATTTACAAAAGAATGGGGGACAGTGAAGAAGAAAAAAATTGAGGAACATTGTATCTTTCTAGGGTTCTATGTGCATTTTGGACTGGGGTTCTAGAAAAGAGTCCCAACGGGAGCCTATAGATGTGTCAGGCTGCTGCAGCCAAAGGTGCAGTCTGTGGAGAGACAGAGAGGGAGAAAATTACAGAAGAATGGGGGACAGTAAAGAAGAAGAAATTGGAAGAACTTTCTACATGCCTAGGTTTCTGGTTGGACCCAAGACTGGGAGTCTGGAAGGGAGTCAGTTGGGGAAGCGTTCCCCCTTACCTGCCATTGCCTTCAGATGTGCCAGGCTGGTGCAGACTGAGGCGCAGTTGTCGCTCAACTGACGACTCCTGAGACGGTCTTCTCTTCAGCACTTTATTTCCCCAGGCTCTGAATACAGAAGTTTTTCCACCTTTCCCTTTCTCCAGCCCTAGCCAATCAGATCATTGTCCACGTGCACGGAAGCCAGTCCTCGAAAGAGGATTGGTTGCATGCGGTGTTCCCGTGCTCTCCACGCTCCTCACGCACCACTTCCTCGAAGTTGTAAACAACTTCGGGAGGGAGAAACTTACAGAAGAATGGGGGACAGTAAAGAAGGAAAAAAATAATATAAGACCTTTCTACCTTCCTAGGAGTCTAGGTGGATCATGCTTAGTGAGCTTCCGCTAGGTGCCATCTTTAAGATGAGCGCTGTAGGCGATGGGCGGGGGCGCTCCACACGCAGTCTGTTGAGAGACAGAGTGCGAGAAACTTACAGAAGAATGGGGGACAGTATAGAAGTAAAAAAATAAAAAAAGCTTTCTACCTGCCTATGGGTCTAGGTGGATCCTGGACAGGGATTCTAGAAGGGAGTCAGTGGGGACAGCATGCTCTTGGGTCCACCAGGTACCTTCAGATATAGCAGGATGCTGTAGCAAAAGGTGCAATCAGTGGAGAGACAGAGAGGGAGAAATTTACAGAAGAGTGGGGGACAGTAAAGAAGAAAAAATTGGGCTTATTTTCTACCTCCAGGGGGACTGGGTGGATTCTGGACTAGGGTTCTGAAGGGAGTCAGTGGGGGCAGCGTGCCCCACTTGCCCACCAGGTGCCTTCAGATGTACCAGCCTGCTGCAGCCAAAGGCACAGTCTGCGGAGAGACAGAGAGGAAGAAATTTACAGAAGAATGGGGCATAATAAAATAGAAAAAAAAATTGAGTATCTTTTCACCTGCCTAGGTGTCTGACTGAATCCTAGACTGGGGGTCTGGTAGAGAGTCAGTGTGTGTAGCATGCTCCCTTGCCTCCGAGGTGCCTTCAGATGTACTAGGCTTTTGCAGCCAAAGGCGCAGTCTGAGGAGAGACAGATCGGGAGAAATTTACAGAAGAATGTGGGACAGTACAAAAGAAAAAAAAAATGGAGGGAAAAAATGTTCCCAGGGGACTTGGTGGAACCTGGACAGGGGTGTGGAAGGAAGTCAGTGGGGGCATCTTGTCCTCTTGCCCGCAAGGTGCCTTCAGATGTACCAGGCTGCTGCAGTCAAAGGCACAGTCTGTGGAGAGACAAAAATGTAGAAATTTACAAAAGAATTGGGGACAGTAAAGCAGAAAAATAATGGAGGAACTTTCTACCTGCTTAGGGGTCTAAGTGGAATTTTGACTGGTGGGTATGGAAAAGAGTCAGTGGGGGCAGCATGCCCCCTTGCCCACCAGGTGCCTATAGATGTGCCAGGCTGCTACAGCCAAAGGCACAGTCTGTGGAGAGACAGACAGGAAGAAATTTACAGAAGAATGGAGGACAGTAAAGAAGAAAAAATATATGGAGGATCTATCTACCTGCCTAGGTTTCTGGGTGGACCCCGGACTGGGAGTCTGGAAGGGAGTCAGTGGGGGCAGCATTCCCCCTTGCTCACCATTGCCTTCAGATGTGCCTGGCTGCTGCAGCACGAGGCACAGTCTTTGGAGAGACAGAAAGGGAGAAATTTACAGAAGAACGGGGGACCTTAAAGAAGAAAAAAATATGGAGGAACGTTCTACCAGCCTAGGGGTCTGGGTGGATTTTAGACTGTGGGCCAGGAAGGGAGTCAGTGGGGACAGCGTTTCTTCTTTCCAACTATTGCCTTCAGATTTGCCAGGTTCTGCAGCCAAAGGCACAGTCTGTGGAGAGACAGAGAGGGAGAAACTTACAGAAGAATGGGGGACAGTAAAGAAGGAAAAAATAATATAAGACCTTTCTACCTTCCTAGGAGTCTAGGTGGATCATGCACAGGGGTTCTGGAAGGGAGTCAGTGGGTACTGAATGCCCCCTGGTCCACCAGGTACCTTCAGATGTAGCACGCTTGTGCAGCCAAAGGCACAGTCAGTGGAGAGAAAGAGAGGGAGAAATTTACAGAAGAGTGGGGGACAGTAAAGAAGAAAAGAAAATGGGCTAATTTTCCACCTCCTATGGGACTGGGTGGATCCTGGTCTGGGGGTCTGGAGGGAGTCAGTCGGGGCAGCGTGACCCTCTTGTCTGAAAGTTGCCTTCAGAAGTACCAGGCTGCTTTGGCCAAAGGCATAGTCTGTAGAAAGACAAAGAAGGATAAATTTACAGAAGAATAAGAGATAATAAAATAGGAAAAAAATTTGTTTATCTTCCTACCTGCCTAGGTTTCTGGGTGAATCCTAGACTGGGGGTCTGGTAGATAATCAGTGAGTGCAGCGTGCTCCCTTGCCTGCCAGGTGCCTTCAAATGTACCAGGCTTCTTCAGCCAAAGGCATAGTCTGTGGAGAGACAGATCAGAGAAATTTACAGAAGAATGGGGGACAGTACAGAAGAAAAAAAATGGGAGGAATTTTCAACCTTCTGAGAAGACTTGGTGGATCCTGGATGGGGGTGTGGAAGGAATCAGTGGGGGCAGCTTGCCCCCTTGCCATCAAGGTGCCTTCAGATGTACCAGGCTGCTGTACCCAAAGGCACAGTCTATGGGGAGACAAAAAGGGAGAAATTTACAAAAGAATGAGGGACAGTAAAGCAGAAAAATAATGGAGGAACTTTCTAACTACTTAGGGGTATGGGTGGATTTTGGACTGGGGGGACATTCTACCTGCCTAGGGTTCTGGGTGTATCCTAAAATAAGGGTCTGGATGGGAGTTAGTGGGGGCAGAGTGCCCCCTTGCCCACCAGGTGCCTTCAGACGTACCAGGCTGCTGCAGCCAAAAATGCACTCTGTGGAGAGACACAGTGGGAGAAATTTACAGAAGAATGGGGGACAGTAAAGAGGAAAAAAATTATTAAGAAACTTTCTACCTGCCTAAGTGTCTGGGTGGATCCTGGATGAGGGGTCTGGAAGGGTGTAAGTGGGGGCAGCATGTTCCCTTTCCCTCCAGGTGCCTTCGGATATACCAGGCAGCTGCAGCCAAAGACGCAGTCTGTGGAGAGTCATAGTGGGAGAAATTTACAGTAGAACGGGGGACAGTAAAGAAGAAAAAATAATGGAGGAATTTTCTTCCTGCCTAGAGTTCTGAGTGGCTCCTAGACTGGAGGTCTGCACTGAGTCAGTGGGGGCAGCAAGCTCCCTTGTTCAAAACATGCATTCAGATGTACCAGGCTGCTGCAACCAAAGGCAGAGTCTGTAGAGAGACAAGGAGGGAGAAATTTACAGAAGAAAGGGAGACAGTAAAGAAGAAAAAACAATGCAGAAACATTCTACCTGCCTAGGGGTCTGGGTGTATCCTAGACAAAGGGTCTGAAAAGGAGTCAGTGGGGGCAACATGCCCCCTTGCCCGCCAGGTGCCTTGAGATTTTCCAGGATGCTACAGCCAAAGGCGAAGTCTGTGAAGAGACAGAAAGGGAGAAATTTACAGAAGAATGGGGTACAGTAAAGAAGAAAAAATTGGAGGAACTTTCTACCAGCCTAGGTGTCTGGGTGGATCCTGGATTGGGGGTCTGGAAGAAAATCAGTGTGGGCAGCATGTGACACTTTACCTCCAGGTGCCATCAGATGTATTATGCTGATGAAGCCAAAGGCACAGTCTGTAAAGAGACAGAGAGGGAGAAATTTACAGAAGAATGGGCAATAGTTAAGAAGAAAAACTAATGGAGAAACTTTCCACCTGCCTAAGGTTCAGCGTTGATCCTGGAATGGGAGTCGGGAAGAGAGTCAGTGGGGGCAGTGTGCCCCCTGGCCCTGCAGGTGCCTTCAGAAATACCAGGCTTCTGCAGACAATGACACATTCTGTGGAGAGACAGAGAAGGAAGAATTTTCAGAAGAATGGGGCACAATAAAGATGAAAAAAAAAAAGACAATTTTTCACCTGCCTAGGGGTCTGAATGGATACTGGACTGGGGGTCTGGAAAGGAGTCAGTGGGGGCAGAATGGCTCATTGCCTGCCAGGAGCTGTCAGATGTACCAGGCTGCTGCAGGCAAAGGCACCATCTGTGGAGAGACAGAAAGGGAGAAATTTACAGTAGAATTGAGGACAGTAAAAAAGAAAAAAAAATTGGAGGAATTTTCTGCCTCCCTAGAGGTCTTGGTGGGTCCTGGACTCGAAATCTGGAAGGGAATCACTTGGGGCAGTGTGCCACCTTGCTCACCAGGTGCCTCCAGATGTACCAGTCTGCTGCAACCAAAAGCACAGTCTGTGGAGAGACAGAGAGGGAGAAATCTACAGATGAATGGGGGAAAGTAAAGAAGAAAAAAAATGGAGAAACTTCCTAACTGTAGGTATGGGTGGATTCTGTACTTGGGGTCGGAACTAGAGTTATGGTGGGCAGCATGCCCCCTTGCCCTCCAGGTGCCTTCAGATGTGCCAGGCTGCTGCAGCCAATGGCGCAGACTGTGGAGAGACAGAGAGGGAGTAATTTACAGAAGAATGGAGGACGGTAAAGAAGAAAAAAAAAATAGAGGTACTTTCTGCCTAGGGATCTGGGTGGATCTTGGACTGTTGTCTGAAAGGAAGTCACTGGGGGTAGCATGCCCCCTTGCCCACCATGTGCTTTCTGATATACAAGGCTGCTGCAGCCAAAGGCGCAGTCTGTGAAGATACAGAGAGGGAGAAATTTACAGAAGAATGGAGGACATTTAAGAAGAAAAAAAAAAAACAGAGAAACTTTCTATCTGCTAAGAGGTCTGGGTGAATTTTGGACTGAGGGTCTGGAAGAGAGTCAGTGGTGGCAGCATGACCCCTTGCCTGACAGGTGCTTTCACATGTGTCCAGCTGCTGAAGCCCAAAATGCACTCTGTGGAGAGGAAGAGAGGAAGAAATTTACAGAAGAATGGAGGACAGTAATGAAGGAAAAAAAAATGGAGGAACTTTCTTACTGCCTAGTGGACTGGGTGGATTCTGGACTGGGCATTGGGAAGGGAGTTAGTGGAGGCAGCATTCCCTGTTGCCCGCCAGGTACTTTCAAATGTGTCAGGCTGCTGAAGCCAAAGGTGCAGTCTGTGGAGAGAAAGAGAGGAAGAAATTTACAGAAGAATGGAGGACAGTAAAGAAGAAGAAATTGGAAGAACTTTCTACATGCCTAGGGATTTCAGTGGATCCTAGACATGGGGTCTGGGTGGCAGACATTGGGGACAGCGTTTTCCCATGCCTGCCAAGTGCTTTCAGATGTACTAGGCTGATGCAGCCAGGAATGCAGTGTGTGGAGAGACAAAGAGGGAGAATTTTACAGAAGAATGGGGGATAGTAAAGGAGAAAAAAAATTATGGAGGAATTTTCTACCTGCCTAGGGGTCTGGGTGAATCCTGGATGGGGGGTCTGGAAGGCAGTCAGAGGAAGCAGCATGTCCCCTTTCCCACCAGGTACCTTGAGATGTGCCATGTTGCTGCAGCCAAAGGTGCATTCTGTGGAGACAGAGAGAGAGAGACAAATTTAAAGAAGAATGTGGGATAGTTAAAAAGAAAAAAATAATGAGCGAACTTTCCACCTTCCTAGGGGTCTGCGTGGATCCTGGACTGTGGGTCTGAAAGACAGTCAGCATTGCTGGTGTGCCCCCTTGCCCTCCTGGTGCCTTCAGAAGTTCCAGGCTGATGTAGCCAATGGTGCAATCTGTGGAGAGCCTAAGAGGGAGAAATTTACAGCAGAAGGGAGAAAATAAAGATGAAAAAAAATGGAGGAACTTTCTACCTGCTTAAGTGTCTGAGTGGATCCTGGACTGGGGGTCTGGAAGGGAGTCGGTGGGGGCATCGTGCCACCTTGCCAGCCTGGTGCTGTCAGATATACCAGGCTGTTGAAGCCAATGGTGTCATCTGTGGAGAGGCAGAGTGAGAAATTTACCGAAGAGTGGGGTACAGTAAAGAAGAAAAAAAAAATGGAGGAACTTTCTAACTGCCTCGCGGACTGGGTGGATTCTGGACTGGGGGTCTGGAAGGATGTCAGTGGGGGCAACATGTCCCCTTGCCCACCAGGTGCCTTCAGATGTACCAGGCTGCTGCAACCAAAGGTACAGACTGTGAAGAAAAAGTGTGGGAGAAACTTACAGAACAATGGGGGACAGTAAATAAGAACAAAAAATGGAGAAACTTTCTTTATTCTTTTTTTTTTTTAAAGAGGGATATGAAAAGTTTTATTTTGAACCATCATGGTAAGCTTACAGCTTACTGAGATGGAAGTTTGCAGTGGGGAATAGAGATTGGGCTTAACTTTGAATACAGCATGAGCAGTGGAAATTAACAACTGAGGAACTGCATGGGCATCAACAGATGGAAAAGTATTAAGGAAACATTACAGATATGTGAGATTCTGGATAAACTGTAATAACAGGATTCTTGCTGAAGATAACAGAGTGATCAGACATCACCCTTTCTTTATTCTTTTTTTTTTTTAAAAAGGGATATGAAAAGTTTTATTTTGAACCATCATGGTAAGCTTACAGCTTACTGAGATGGAAGTTTGCAGTGGGGAATAGAGATTGGGCTTAACTTTGAATACAGCATGAGCAGTGGAAATTAACAACTGAGGAACTGCATGGGCATCAACAGATGGAAAAGTATTAAGGAAACATTACAGATATGTGAGATTCTGGATAAACTGTAATAACAGGATTCTTGCTGAAGATAACAGAGTGATCAGACATCACCTTGGGGGTATCAGATGATAAGAAACCTAATCACTTATTAAAATGATCTGATATTTAATGTGGAGCTTCTTGCCAAACTACCTTAGCAAGGTTCTTTGCTAAAAAGAATTTTACAAGGAAGTCCACGGAGGAAACTAAAAGATTGAGAGGCCTGACCAAAGCCAAAACTTTGACACATTTTAACCCTAAATATATACAAATTTAGTACTATTCAGTATATTCACATTACCGTGCAACCAATCCAGTCAGTATTACAAGATGCAAAGAGTCATACAGATAGAAGTAATGTTTGCTAGACAATGTGAATGACACAGTAAGTCTGGTCATCTCACTTTTCATATTCTAGCTCATATGGACTTCCACCAGCCTTTTCCTGTCACCACTGACCAGCTACTTTACATCCCACCCACCATGGTTTGGTTTGGTCTACCTGGGCCATCTGGTGATGTTGAACAAACCAAAAGCAGCCTAAGACCAATTCACTTTGGGTTGCTTTCTGGTCCAGTGGGTGTTCTGTCTCAGAACTTCTTGGCTAATGCTGGCCACAAAGACTATATGATCAACATCCAAAGAGGATCTTGGAAATTTTATAACCACCCATGACTACGCTATCCCCCAACATACCCACACCCTTCACATGCCTCCCATCCAGCCTAGATCAGTTCCATTCTCAAAGTGAACTTGGACATTTCACCAGAGGTACTCTTGGAGTGCCTGGTCAGAACATGAGTTCTCCCAGGCTGTGGGAGAACTTAGAATTTTGTTTGTTTGTTCGTCTTTTAGATCTTTACAATACATTTTACTTAATTAAAGTTTACTTTATTTTATTTAAAACACTTAATGACCATACAACACTTAGCTTGTAAGTTGAAATTACCCCAAATGAATACACTTCCCACCAGTCCAGTTGAGGATGTAAAACACATTATCATTAACATGTTATAATCCATTTCTGCATCCCATAAATGTCATGCCTATTTTCCCCCTTAATTTCTTTCCTTACACTCTCCTCCCTTTTCAATCCTCTTTCCACATTGTCTTCAATATTAATAACCATTTTCAATACTTTTATGTTCTCTAATGTTTCAGTTTCCACTATACCTTGAAATGCTCTTCGGTTGTCTTACATACCATGGCCAGAACTGAAAGCTAGACAAATTTCTATGTTCATTTTTATTTTTGCATGAATCAATGATTATATTTTGTTGCATCTTTAAACATAAGACATGGGTCTTAGAAATAAATTTTTGCTGTGACCAGAAGATGGCATAAAGGAATATATATCGGACCACAGTTTCAAGTCCCATAGCAAGTGACTTAAAACTCACACAAGGCATGTATGCATGTGTGCTCAATATCCCTAAAGGAAAAAGTAGGAAATGAGATTTCAGCTTGGCCATCCCCTTTGGGGAAGTAGTTTCCTGATTTCTGTCTCTCTGCTGCTCTGTCTCTCCATAGAGCACGTATGCCCTATTTCAAAAATCTCTCTTAAAAAAAAAAAAGCTTGCCAAAATAAGTGTTTTGCTTATGCAGTTGAAAAATTCTTAGATCTTATTCACCAGACTACTGAAATGGCCCTGTTTTATAGACATAGATATCATCACCAAATCTTCTGATACCCTTAATTTTAAGAACTGTGGCTTGCTGAATCAAAGCTATATTTGAAAAAACAAATGAACAAAAAACTTCAACTTTGTTACCTTCAGAGATCAACTCCAATTTTTGAATAACAATTCAAGAATTTATAGCACAATTTACATTATGGAGGATTTTATCCCATTTGACTTTACTGATGTATGGTGAGCTTCAAATTCTAGTAAAAAGATTCCTTCATTTTTCACATTAATTAGATGTCTGATCTGAGAGTTCTGTGATTCACAGTGAGTTATGACTTTTTGCAGTTTTTACTACAGTTTCCACACTTAACAGAATTCCTCTTCTGTGTGTGTGCTCTAATGTAGAGTATGGAATGATTACTCTGAAATGTTTTTAGATATCATTTCCATTTACTGTACTTACTCTTGTGTCCTCTAATATAAAGTAAGGGCTGACTTGTATTAAAGATTTTCTATTGCTTCATTGATTTTTACATGGTTTTTCTTTTGTAAATTTTCTGATGTACATTGAGGGCTGACTTATAAATGAAAGACTTTTTTACTCCTTACAATCATGAAGTTTCTCCCCAGTGTTTTCAGATGCTTACTAAAATAAAATTACCGAGAGAAAGATTTCTTATATTCTTCACATTCATGAGGTTTCACTTCTGTTTGAGTCCTCTGATATAAAATGAACCCTGCCTCCCAGTAAACTGTTGGCATAGCGTTTCTGTCCAGTATGAGTTTCCTGATGTACAGTGAGTGCTGACTTCAGGAGTACATTTTCCTACAATTTTCAACTTTCTCTTATGTGAGTTGTCTGGTAATTAGTGACTTGTAAATGCCAGGAGAATGTTTTTCCACATTATTTACATTCATAGGGATGCTTTCCTCTGTGAGCTCTCTGATGTACACTATCCCTGGATAATATTTTACTATATTGTTTGCATTTGTGTGGTTTCTCTCTTCAGTGAGTTGTCCAATGTATAACAAGTGCTGACTTATGGTAAAAGTTTTTTACATTGTTTTCATTCATTGGGCTATTCCTCTCTGTGTTTTATTACATACAGTGAGGAATGCCTTATTGGAGAAAGTTTTCCCACATAGTTCACATTCATAGGATTTCTCTCCTGTGTGAGTTCTTATGTCCACAGAGGGATCTCTTACTGAAGAATGTTTTCCCACATATTTCACATTTTCTCCTTTGCCACTTCTCTGATGATCAATGACTTGTGACTACCAGAAGAATGTTTTCCAACATTGCTGGCATTAATGGGTTTTCTCTCCTGTGTAAATTGTCCAATGCTTTATGAGATCTGACAAGTGGGAAAACACTTTCCTACATTGCTCACATTCATACTGTTTCTCTCCTGAAATGAGGTGTGACTTTGAGAACATTTGCCTACATTTTTGATATTCATTTGGTTTCTCTCCTGTGTGAATTCTCCTATGCAGAGTGAGGTATGACTTACAGTAAAACCTTCTGCTACATTGTTCACATTCATATGCTTTTCTCCTGTGTGAGTTCTCTTAGGTACAGTGAGGTATCCTTTCCTGGAGAATGTTTTCCCACATCATTCACATTCATAGGATTTCTCTCCTGTGTGAATTCTCCTATGCAAAGTGAAGTATGGCTTAAAGGAGAATATTTTCATACATTGTTCACATTCATAGGGCTTCTCTCCTGTGTGAGTTTTCTTATGTACAGTGAGGTCTTCCTTGCTAGAGAATGCTTTCTCGCATTGTTCACATTCATAGGGTTTATCTCCTGTGTGAGTTCTCTGATGATCCATGAGGTGTGACTTCTGGGAGAACATTTTGCTACATTGTTCACATTCATAGGGTTTGTCTCCTGTGTGTGTTTTCCAATGTCTATTCAAGAATGACTTGGAACTGAAAGATTTTCCACATTCTCCACATTC
>NW_006204675.1:748920-751865 GCF_000334495.1 Tupaia belangeri chinensis | reverse complement strand
AAATGTTTTTAGATATCATTTCCATTTACTGTACTTACTCTTGTGTCCTCTAATATACAGTAAGGGCTGACTTGTATTAAAGAATTTCTATTGCTTCACTGATTTTTACATGGTTTTTCTTTTGTAAATTTTCTGATGTACATTGAGGGCTGACTTATAAATGAAAGACTCTTTTACTCCTTACATTCATGAAGTTTCTCCCCAGTGTTTTCAGATGCTTACTAAAATAAAATTTCCAAGAGAAAGATATCTTATTTTTCACATTCATGAGGTTTCACTTTTGTTTGAGTCCTCTGATATAAAATGAGCCCTGCCTTTCAGTACACTGTTGGCACATTGTTTCTCTCCAGTATGAGTTTCCTGATGTACAGTGAGTGCTGACTTCCAGGAGTACATTTTCCTACAATTTTCAACTTTCTCTTATGTGAGTTGTCTGGTAATTAGTGACTTGTAAATGCCAGGAGAATGTTTTTCCACATTATTTACATTCATAGGGATGCTTTCCTCTGTGAGCTCTCTGATGTACACTATCCCTGGATAATATTTTACTATATTGTTTGCATTTGTGTGGTTTCTCTCTTCAGTGAGTTGTCCAATGTATAACAAGTGCTGACTTATGGTAAAAGTTTTTTACATTGTTTTCATTCATTGGGCTATTCCTCTCTGTGTTTTATTACATACAGTGAGGAATGCCTTATTGGAGAAAGTTTTCCCACATAGTTCACATTCATAGGATTTCTCTCCTGTGTGAGTTCTTATGTCCACAGAGGGATCTCTTACTGAAGAATGTTTTCCCACATATTTCACATTTTCTCCTTTGCCACTTCTCTGATGATCAATGACTTGTGACGACCAGAAGAATGTTTTCCAACATTGCTGGCATTAATGGGTTTTCTCTCCTGTGTAAATTGTCCAATGCTTTATGAGATCTGACAAGTGGGAAAACACTTTCCTACATTGCTCACATTCATACTGTTTCTCTCCTGAAATGAGGTGTGACTTTGAGAACATTTGCCTACATTTTTGATATTCATTTGGTTTCTCTCCTGTGTGAATTCTCCTATGCAGAGTGAGGTATGACTTACAGTAAAACCTTCTGCTACATTGTTCACATTCATATGCTTTTCTCCTGTGTGAGTTCTCTTAGGTACAGTGAGGTATCCTTTCCTGGAGAATGTTTTCCCACATCATTCACATTCATAGGATTTCTCTCCTGTGTGAATTCTCCTATGCAAAGTGAAGTATGGCTTAAAGGAGAATATTTTCATACATTGTTCACATTCATAGGGCTTCTCTCCTGTGTGAGTTTTCTTATGTACAGTGAGGTCTTCCTTGCTAGAGAATGCTTTCTCGCATTGTTCACATTCATAGGGTTTATCTCCTGTGTGAGTTCTCTGATGATCCATGAGGTGTGACTTCTGGGAGAACATTTTGCTACATTGTTCACATTCATAGGGTTTGTCTCCTGTGTGTGTTTTCCAATGTCTATTCAAGAATGACTTGGAACTGAAAGATTTTCCACATTCTCCACATTCGAAGGATTTCTCTCCAGTGTGACTTGTCTGATACACAGTGAAGTGTGACTTGTACATTTTGTACATTTTTTCACATACTTTATTTTTATAGGCTTTCTCTTCTGTGTGACTCCTTTGATGTACAGTGAAATCTGAATTCTGGAAAAATGTTTTCTTACATTGTTAACATTTGTAGGTTTTCTCTCCTGGGAGGCTCTTGTTGGGAAGGTCTTCTAATGTCCATGACTCTCCTCCTTGCTCCAACTTATAGATTACTGCTGGTTTGGCACTGCACTGTTTTAAAAACACCAGGTTGCTGTAGGTCTCCAGCATCACATCCTTGTATAGAATCTTCTGAGCATCTTCCAGGTCCTGCCACTCCTCCCAGGTAAAGTCTATAGCAACATCCTCAAATGACATGAATTCCAAAAATGGATTCATTTTCTTAATGTTGGACAGAGGTTTCTAAAATTATAGCATTACAAAGATGACCACTTTCAGAAAATTTATCAAAATAAAGTGTTATCTCAGTCACTGATATAAATATGCCAACATTCCATGTTTTCTTTTCATGTAAAAGGGGCCAACAATTCTTTATATTTATTTATTTTACATTTTTTAATTCAATCACATTATTTAGCTTACAAGGTGATCATTTCAATATAAGAACATTTCTCCCCAGTTGAGTTGATAAAAATATAACAACACTACCTCCCTGTCTCAACAATGCTGTATTCGTATCCATCCTCTAAATGTTCTTCGTCAGGCCCCACTCCTCCACACACACCACATCTGGCATTCACATCCTCCTCTGGTAGCCCGTCAGTTTCAGTTATAGAGTGTGGACATTCAGTATATATAAAATGGGGACATACAGAGTCTCTCCTTCATAGCCTGGCTTGCTTCACTCAGCAGTAAATCTTCCATATTTTTCCACTTTGTCAAAAGTCAGGGTTAGTATTCCATAGAGTAAACGTGCCACAGTTTTTCAATCCATTCAGCCATATGAAGGCATTTGGGTTGGTTCCATGTCTTAGCAATCGTGAAAAGTATCGCAATTAAACATCAATGTGCAAGCACTTTTCCAATGAGAAATTCTGTCCTTTGGGTAGATGCCAAGAAATGGAATTGCTAGATCATATGGCAATTCTATTTGTAAATTTTTGAGGAATCTCCAAATTGTTCTCCACACTGGTTGGACTAATTTACATTCCCACCAGCAGGTTAGAGATTTCCCCTTTTACCACATCCCTGCCAACACTTATCATTTTTTGTTTTTTTTTAATCTTTGCCATTCTGACTGGGGTTAGGTGGTATCTCATTGTTGTTTTGATCTGCATTTTCCTTACAATGAGGGATGTTGAACATTTTTTCATATGCCTTTTGGCTATTCCTATGTCATCCTTAGAGAGTGGGTTTTTTTTTTTTTTT
>NW_006204675.1:747278-748373 GCF_000334495.1 Tupaia belangeri chinensis | reverse complement strand
CATTAAATAGGTAGATTAATTTGGGTAGAATTGCCATTTTGGTTATATTAATTCTTCCAATCCAGGAACATGGGATGTCCTTCCACTTTTTTGTGTCATTTTCAATTTCTTTTTTTAGCTTCTCGTAGTTTTCCCTGTGGAGGTCATTAACTTTTTTGGTTTGATTTATCCCTAAGTATCTTGTACTTTTAGTGGCTATGGTAAATGGAATAACTTTTTTCAGTTCTATCTCCACCTGCTTGTTGTTTGTATATAGAAATGCTATAGATTTCTGTATATTAATTTAGTATCCTGCAGCATTACTGTATTCGTGCATTACTTCCAGAAATTTCTTCATGGATATCATTGGGACTTCTATGTACACAGTCATGTCATCTGTGAACAGAGAGTGTTTCACCTCTTTTTTTCCTATTTGGATGCCTTTAATTTTTTCCTCTTTTCTGATTGCATTGGCGAGGACTTCCAGTACTATGTTGAAAAGGAGTGGAGAAAGTGGGCATCCTTGTCTTGTACCCATTTTTAGTGGGAAAGCTTTTAGCTTTTCTACATTCAGGATGATATTCGAGATGGGTTTTTCATAGATAGCTTTTATTGTGTTGAGAAATGACCCTTGTATTTCGCTGAGTGTCTTGAGGATAAAGGAATGTTGTATCTTATCAAATGCTTTTTCTGCATCAATCGATATGATATGTCTTTTTTCCTGTTAATATGGTGAATTATATTTATGGTTTTACATATGCTGAACCAAGCTTGCATTCCTGGAATAAAGCCTACCTGATCATGATGTATAATCTTTTTTATAAGTTATTGGATATGGTTTGCTAGTATCTTGTTGAGAATCTCTGAGTCTATATTCATCAGAGATATTGGTCTATAGTTTTTCTTTCTTGTCCTGTCCTTATCTGTTTTGAGGATAAGGGTGATGGAGGCTTCATAGAATGAATTAGGAAGAGATTCACCCTTTTGGATCTTTAGAAATAACTTGAGCAGAATGGGGGTTAACTCTTCTTTCAAAGTTTTACAGAACTCAGAGGCGAATCCATTCTGGCCAGTTTTCTTTGTTGGAAGGCTATTTATTACGGATTCAATCTCCTG
>NW_006204675.1:726682-746941 GCF_000334495.1 Tupaia belangeri chinensis | reverse complement strand
GGCTCTTTATTATTTCCTTTCTACTGGAGTTTTTTGGATCATTTTGCTGTTGCTTCTCCAGTTCTCTGAGGCATGATGTTAAGTGATCCATTTGCCTTCTTTCCGTCTTCCTCTTATGAGCATTAATTGCTATTAACTTCCCTCTTATGACTGATTTGCAGTGTCCCAAAGATTATGGAAACTTGTGTCCTCATTGTCATTAGCTTCCAAGAATCTTTTGATTTCAGTCTTTATTTCACCAGTAGTTGTCGAGTCATTCATTAGTAAGTTATTTAGTTTCCATGTATATGAGTATTTCTGAGAATGCCTCTTGAAATTAAATTCAAGGTTAACTCCCATCACGGTCAGAGAAGATGCTTGGAATAGTTTCTATGCCTTTGAGTCTGGAAAGGCTTGCTTTGTGCCCTATGATGTAATTAATCTTCCACAAGTTTCCATGTGGGGGTGAGAAAAAAGTGTATCTCATGGCTTTTGGATGGAAAATTCTATAGTTGTCTGTTAAGTTCATTTCATTTATGATATCATTCAGATCCTTTATCTCTTTATCTATTATTTTGTCTAGATGACCTGTCCCAAGGGGATAGTGCAGTGTTGAGGTCTCCAACAATTAGTGTATTGCAGTCTATCTCCCCTTTTAGATCTAACAGTCTTTCCTTCACATATTTGAGTGCTCCTGAGTTGGGCACATAGATATTTATCAGAGTTATATCTTCTTGATCTATTGATCCTTTTACTACAATATAGTGCCCTTCTTTGTCTCTTTGAACAGTTTTTGTTTTAAAGGCTATATTGTCAGAAATTAGTATCGTTACTACAGCTTTTTTTTTTTTTGGTTCCCTATTGCATGGTAAACCTTTTTCCAACCCTTCATTTTCAATCTATGTATGTCTTTATTGATGAGGTGGGTTTTATGTAGGCAACAGATAGAGGGTCTCTCTCTCTTTTTTTTATACATTCAGCCAGTCTGTTTTTCTTGATTGGGGAATTTAATCTGTTCACACTCAATGTTATTATTGATCTAACTGGATCTGTCCCAATGTTTAAGGTGGCCATTGTCACAGCAGCCTTTTATTCCTTTGTTTCTGTCTGTTAGCTCTTTAGTTTTCCTGGAACAGTGCTTTCTTCAAGGTTTCTTGAAGAGCTGATCTGGTGCTGGCAAATTCTTTCAGGTCTTGTTTGTCTGAGAATGTTTTAATCTTTTTTTCCCATATGAAGGATAATCTTGCAGAATACAATAACCTTGGTTGAAATTGTTTCTCTCTTAGCACTTTCAATACATCTTCCCATTCTTTCCTTGCTTGCATTGTTTTTGTTGAGAGGTCCAGAGTTAGCCTGATGGGATAACTTTTGTATGTCACTTCTTGCTTCTCTCTTGCCAGTTTTAGTATCATGTCTTTGTCTGTGGTCTTGGACAGTCTGGCTACGATGTGCCTTGGGGAAGAACCTCTGGGGTTGATTTTAACTGGGGTCCTTTGTATTTCTTGAGTCTTGATCCTTGAGTGCCTCTCTAGACTCAGGAAATTTTCTTTCAAGATTTGATAGAATAGAATTGCCATGCTTTTATTGGTTTCTTCACCTTCTGGGATACCAATTATTCTGATATTACGACGTCTTATGGAATCTAGTATTTCTTATATATTATCCTTGGGTGTTTTTTAGTTATTTTCTCTATCTTCTTTGTGGTTCTTTCTAGGTCAGAGGTCTTATCTTCTACATCAGATACATCAGATATTTGATCTTCAGCATGATCTAATCAACTTTTAATACTTTCAAGGGAGTTTCTGATTTCCTCTGTTCCAGACTTTATCTCTAATAGCTCCATCCAGTTGTTTCTCAGAATGTCCATTTCTTCTTTTGTATCTTGGAATGACTTCCTCATATCCTGTAGTTCGTTAGCTCTTTTCTGTTCCAATCCAAAGAATTTGTTCACCATAAATGTTTGAAATTCTTGTATGACATCTTGGTAACATCATCCATTATCCCTGAAGATGGAGGAGACTTATTCTGTACCTTTGATGGAGATGAATTTCCTTGTTTATTCATACTGGAGGCTCTTCTTCTACTTCTAGCCATTTGGAAGATGTACTGACTTTTAAGTACCTGTCAGGCCAATATTCTGCCAAAGTCTTTGTTCTGTTATTTTTAGTAATGTGGTCTGCTCAGGGGTCTGGGTGGACCCTGGACTGGGGGTCTGGAAGTAAAGCAGGGGGTGCAGCGTGCCCCCTTGCTCACCAGGTGCCTTGACATGTGCCAGGCAGCTTCCGCCAAAGGTGCAAGCTGTCAAAGGGCCCAAAAATTCTAAAATTTATTTTCATGGACACCTTGTCTGACAGAGCATGGTCAGCACAGCAGCAAGTTCTCCCCAATGACCACACAGCAGGAACTAAGTGCCCAAAATGGAGAAACTTTCTACATGCCTAGGGGACTGGGTGAAATATGCCTAGGGGTCTGGAAATGAATCAGTGGGGGAAACATGCCCCCTTGCCACCGGGTGCCTTGAGATTTTCCAGGCCACTACAGCCAAAGGTGCTGTCTGTGGAGAGACAGAGAGGGAGAAATTTACAGAAGAATGGGGTACAGTAAAGAAGAAAAAAATGGAGGAAATTTCTACCGGCCTAGGTGTCTAAGTAAATCCTGGACTGGGGGTCTGGAAGAAACTCAGTGGAGGCAGCATGCTGCTTTCCTGTCAGGAGCCTTCAAATGTACCAGGTGGTAGCAGCCAAAAGCACAGTCTGTGAAGAGACAGAGAGGGAGAAATTTACAAAAGAATCAAGGACAGTTAAGAAGAAAAAATAATGGAGGAACTTTCCACTTGCCTACAGATCAGGGTAGATCCTGGATGAGGGGTAGGGAAGATAGTCAGTGGGGCAGTGTGCCCCCTGGCCCTTCAGTAGTACCATGCTTCTACAGACAATGTCACAGTTGCGGAAAGACAGAGAGGGAAAAATTTTCAGAAGAATTTGGCAAAATAAAGATTAAATAAAATGGATAATTTTTTTACCTGCCTAGGGGTCTGGATGGTTCCTGGACTGGGGGTCTGGAAGGGAGTCAGTTGGGGCAGCGTGCCCCCTTGCCCGCCAGTTGCCTTCAGATGTACCAGGTTGGAGTCAATGACATAGACTGTGGAGAGATAGAGAGGGAGAAATTTACAGAAGAATGTGAGAAATTAAAGAAGAATAAAATGGAGAACCTTCCTAAATGCCTAGAGGTATGGGTGGATTCTGTACTTGGGGTCTACAAGGGAGTTATTGGGGGCAGCATGCCCCCTTGCCCTCCAGGTGCCTTCATATGTGCCAGGCTGCAGCAGCCAATGGCTCAGACTGTTGAAAGACAGAGAGGGAGAAATTTACAGAAGAATGGAGGACAGTAAAGAAGAAAAAATATGAAGGAACTTTCTGCCTAAGGGACTTGGTGGATCTTGGAATTGGGGTCTGAAAGCGAGTCAGAGGGGGCAGCATGCCTCCTTGCCCTCCAGGTTCCTTCAGATGTGCAAGGCTCCTGCAGCCAAAGGCACTGTCTGTAGAGAGACAGAGAGGGAGAAATTTACAGAAGAATGGGGGACACTAAAGAAGAAAACCAAATGGAGGAACTTTCTACCTGCCTAGGGGTCTGGGTCAATTCTGGACTGCGGGTCTGGAATGGAGTCAGTGGGGACAGTGTGCCCCCTTGTCCTCCAGGTGCCTTCAGAGGTACCAGGGTTCTGTGGCCAAAGGCACAGTCTGTGGAGAGACAGAGAGGAAGATATTTACAGTAGAGTGTGGCACAGTAATGAAGAAAAAAAATGGAGGAACTTTCTAACTGCCTAGCGGACTGGGTGGATTCTGGACTGGGTATCTGGAAGGGAGTCAGTGGGGGCAGCATGCCTCCTTGCCCGCCAGGTGCTTTCAGATGTGCCAGGGTGCTGCAGCCAAAGGTGCAGTCTGTGGAGAGAAAGAGAGGAAGAATATACAGAAAAATGGAGGACAATAAAGAAGAAAAAAAAGGAAGAACTTTCTACCTGCTTAGGGGTCACAGTGGATCCTAGACAGGGGTTCTGGACAGGGGACATTGGGGGCAACATGCCCCTTGTTTGCCTGGTTCTTTTAGACGTAGTAGGCTCCTGCAGCTCAAGGCACAAAGGCACAAAAATTATGAAGAAATGTTCTACCTGCCTAGGGGTATAGGTGAATCCTGGATGGGGAGATCTGGAAGGGAGTCAGTGGGGACAGCGTGTCCCCTTGTCTGCCAGGTGCCTTCAGATGTACCAAGCTGCTTTGGCCAAAGGTGCAGTCTGTGGAGAGACAGAGTGGGAGCAATTTATAGAAGAAGTGGGACCACTAAAGTAGACAACAAAATTGAGGAACTTTCTACCTTCCTAGGTGTCTGGGTGAATCATGGCATGGGGGTCTGGAAGGAAGTCAGTGCAGGCAGCATCCCACATTGCCCCCAAGTACCTTGAGATGTGCCAGGCTGCTGCAGCCAAAGGTACATTCTGTGGAGAGACAGAGAGAGAGAAATTTAAAGAAGAATTGGGGACAATAATGAAAAAAAAATTGGAGGAACATTCTACCTGCCTTGGGGTCTGGGTGGGTCCTGGACCAGGGGTCTGGAAGAAAGTCAGTGGGGGCAGTGTGCCCTCTTGCCCACCAGGTGCCTTCAGATGTACCAGGCTGCTACAGCCAATGGTGCAATCTGTGGAGTGAGAGAGATGGAGAAATTTACAGAAGCATGGGGGACAGCAAAAAAAAAAAAAAAAAAAAGGGAGAAATTTTCTACCTGACTAGGATATATATAGATCCTTGACTGGGGGTCTGGAAGGCAGTCAGTAGGGGCAGCATTTCTCATTGCCTGCCACTGCCTTCAGATATGCCAGGCTGCTGCAGCTAATGGCACAGTCTGTGAAGAGACAGACAGGGTGAAACTTACAGAGGAATGCAGACAGTAAAGAAGAAAAAAATAATGAAACAACTTTCAACCTCTGTAGGGGTCTGGGTGGATCCTCTACTGGGGTTCTGAAAGGGAGTCAGTAGGGACAGCATACCCCTTGGTTTGCCAGGCACCTTCAGATGTAGCAGGCACAGTCTGTGGAGAGATAACATGGAAGAAATTTACAGAAGAATGGGGTACAATTAAGAAGAAAAAATAATGGAGAAACTTTCCACATCTTTAGGGGTCTGGGTAGATCCTGGACTGGTGGATTGGAAGAGAGTTAGTGTGGGCAGCGTGTCCCCTTGCCTTCCAGGTGCCTTCAGAGGTACCAGGCTGCTGCAGCCAATGGCGAAGTCTATGGAGAGAAAAAGAGGGGAAAAAATTACAGAAGAATAAGGGATAGCAAAGAAGTAAAAATAATGGAGGAACTTTCTACCTGCCTTGGGGTCTGGGTGGATCCTTGTCTGTGGGCCTAGAAGGGAGTCAGTGGGGGCAGCATTCCCCCTTGCACACCATTGCCTTCAGATCTGCCAGGCTGCTGCAGCCAAAGGTGCAGTCTACAGAAATACAGAGAGGGAGAAACTTACAGAAGAATGGAGGACAGTAAAGAAGAAAAAAATGGAGGAATGTTCTACCTGCCTAGGTTTCTGGGTGGATGCTCGACTGGGGGTCTGGAAGAAAGTCAGTGGGGTCAGCACGCTGCTTTCCCACCAGGTGCTTTTAGATATACCAGGCTGCTGCACCCAAAGGCACAGTCTGTGGAGAGAGAGAGAGGGAGAAATTTACAAAATAATGGGGAACATTTAAGAAGAAAAAATAACAGTGGAAATTTCCACCTACCTAGGGGTCTGGGTGTATCCTGGATGGAAGTCTGGAAGAGAGTCAGTGCAGGCAACATGCCCCCTAACCCCACAGGTGCCTTCAGATGTACCAGACTGCTGAAGTCAATGGTGCTGTCTGTGGAGAGAAGAGAGGGAGAAATTTACAGGAGAATGGGGAACAGTAAAGAAGAAAAAAATTGGAGGAACTTTCTACCTGCCTAGGAGACTGGGTGGATTCTATACTGAAGGTCTGGAAGGGAGTTAGTGGGGGCAATGTGCCCCCTTGCCCACCATTGCCTTGGGATGTGCCAGGCTTCTGAAGCCAAAAGCACAGTCTGTAGAGAGACAGAGAGGAAGAAATTTATAGTACAATGCAGGACAATAAAGAAGAAAAGAATATGGAGGAACTTTCTACCTGTCTACAGTTCTGGGTGGATCCTAAATTGGGGATCTGGAAGGCATCAGTGGGGGCAGCATTCCCCCTCACCTGCATTTGCCTTCAGATGTGCCCGGCTGTTGCAACCAAAGGTGCATTCTGTGGAGAGACAGAGAGGGAGAAACTTACAGAGGAATGAATGCCAATAAAGAAGAAAAAAAAAAATGAAAGAGCTTGCTACCTCTCCAGGGGTGTGGGTGGATCCTGTACTGGGAATGGAGAAAGCAGTCAATGGCAACAGCATGCCTTCTTGTCCGCCAGGTACTTTCAGAGGTAACAGGCTGCTGTTGCCAAAGGTGCAGTCTATGGAGAGACAGAGCAAGAGAAACTTACAGAAGAGTGGGGGACAGTAAAGAAGAGAAAAAAATGAAGAAAATTTCTAACTGCCTGGTGGACTGGGTGGATTCAGGACTGGGTGTCTGGAAGGGATTCATTTGGGGCAGCATGCCCCATTGCCTGCCAGATGCCTTGAAATGTGCCAGGCTGCTGAAGCCAAAAATTCAGTCTGTGGAGAGATAGTGAGGAAGAAACTTACAGAAGAATGGGGGACAGTAAAGAAGAAAAAAATAATGAAAGAATTTTCTACCTGCCTAGGGGTCTAAGTGGATCCTGGACCGGGGTTATGGAAGGGAGTCTGTGGGGACAGCGTGTCCCCTGGTCTGCCAGGTACCTTCAGATGTAGTAAGCTGTTGCAGCCAAAGGTGCGGTCGGTGGAGAGAGAGAGTGGGTAGGTGCAGCATGCCCCTTTGCCCACCAGGTGTCTTCAGATGTACCAGGCTGTTACAGTCATAAGTGAAGTCTGTGGAGAGACAGTGTAGGATAAATTTACAGAAGAATGGGGGACAGTAAAGTAGAAAAATAAATTGAGGAAACTTCTGCAAACAAAAGTCTGGGTGAATCCTGAAGTGGGGTCTGGGCTGGAGTCAGTGGGGGTAGCTTGCCCACTTTCCTGCCATGAGCCTTTAGATTTACCAGGCTGCTGCAGTGGAAGGAAGAGTCTGTGGAGAAACAGAGGGGGAGAAATGTACAGAAGAATAGGGAACAGTAAACAAGGAAAAAAATGGCAGAACTTTCTACCTGCCAGGTTCTATGGGTGGATCTTGGACTGGGAGTCTAGAAGGGAGTCATTAGGGACAGTGTGTCCACTTGCCCACCAGGTGTCTTTAGATATACCAGGCTACTTCAGCCAAAGGCACAGTCTGTGGAGAGACAGAGGGGAAAAAATTATAGAAGAAGGGGTGACAGGAAATAAGAAAAAATCATGGAGGTATTTTCTACCTTCCAGGTTGTCTGGGTGAATCCAGGACTGCTGGTCAACAAGGGAGTCAGTGGGGGCAGAGTGCTCCCTTTCCCGCAGGGGCCTTGAGATGTACCAGGCAGTTGCAATCAAAGACGCAGCATTTGGGGAGGCAAACAGGGAGAAATTTACAAAAGAATGGGTGACAATAAAGAATAAAATAAAATGGAGGACATTTCTACTTGCCTAGGGGTCTGGGTTGATCTTGGACTCAGTGTCTGGAAGGGAGTCAGTGTGGGCAGCATGACCCCTTGCCAGCCAGGTGTTTTCAGATGTACCAGGCTGCTTCAGCCAGTGGCACAGTCTGTGGAGAGACAGAGAGGGAGGAATTTACAGAAGAATGGGAAACAGTGAAAAACATTAAAAAATGGAGGAACTTTCTACCTGCCTAGGGGTCTGGGTGGATCCTGGAATGGGGGTTGGGGAGAGAGTCAGTGTGGGTGAAGTGCCCCTTGACTGCCTAGTGCCTTCAAATGTACCAAGCTGCTTCAGCCAAAAGCGCAGGCTGTGGAGAGACAGAGAGAGAGAAATTTGCAGAAGAATGGGAGACAATAAAGAAGAAATTAAAAGGGAGGAATTTTCTACCTGCATAGGGGTCTGGACAGGGGACTGGCAAAAAGTCTGTTTGGGCAGCGTGCCCCCTTGCCAGCTAGGTGCCTTCAGATGTGCCAGGCTGCTGAAGCTAAAGGTGCAGTCTGTGGAGAGAAAGAGAGGGAGAAATTTACAGAAGGATGGGGAAGAGTAAATGTTACTGAACTCAAATCAGGTTCGCTCACCCAAGCGCTATAAAACCAAGCCATAGGCACATGGTGTGATGAAGGAAAGTACAGCTTTATTGCAAAGCACAAAGCAAGGAGAGCAGGCAGCTCATGCTGAAAAGACCTGGTCTCCCCGAGATGTTCCCCACATGTGTTTTTAAGGGCAAAATTAGGGGCAGAGGTCCCAGGTGCATGATCAGTTCAGTGATTGGTTCAAGAGGGCGTGATCAGCTCGTGGGCATTCTTGATTGGTGAGGCCTTAGATAATCAAATTCCTCTTCAGGTGTCTGGAACCATTCAGCCTGGAGTCTCTGAGCTCACAACCAGCAGTTTCCAGCCTACAAAACATCTTACATATTGAAATGAAAACCTTCTTTCCTTTAAGTGAGAGTTTCAGAGGTCAAATGGCCCTCACTCATGGTCCATGTCGGTCATTATCATAACCAAAGTCTGAAGACTTACTCCTTACTCTGGGCCATTACAATGCAAGTGGACTTTATATTTCAGGAACCCTAGAAAATACTTAAGGAGGCTCTTGCTCTGTTTCATAAAGAAGAAAAAATAATGGAAGAACTTTCTGCCTGTCAAGGTGTATTGGTGGTTCCAGGCCTGGGAGTCTGAAAGGGACTCAGTAAGAGCAGCATGCCCCCTGGCCCACCATGTGCCTTCAAATGTACCAGGCTGCTGCAGCCAAAGGTGCAGTCTGTGGAGAAACAGAGAGGGAGAAATTTACAGAAGAATTTTGGACAGCAAAGAAGAAAAAAAAATGAAGGAATTTTCTACCTGCGTAGGGGTCTGGGTGGATTTTTGACTGGGGGTCTGAAAGGGAGTTGGTGGGGGCAGGGTGCTCATCTGCTCACCTGGTGCCTTCAGATGTGCCAGGCTGCTGCAGCCAAAGGGACAGTCTGTGCGGAGACAGAGAGGGAGAAATTTACTGAAGAATGGGGGACAGTAAATAAGAAAACAAAAATGGAAGAACTTTCCACCTGCCTAAAATTCAGGGTGGTTTCTGGACTGGGGGTCTGGAAGGGGTCAGTGAAGGAAGCATGTCCCCTTGCCTGCCAGGTGCCTTCAGGTGTACCAGGATGTTGCAGCCAAAGGCACAGTTTGTGGAGATTCACAGAGGGAAAAATTTACAGAAGAAAGGGGGACAGTAATGTAGAAAAAAAAATGGAGGAACTTTCTACATGTCTAGGAGCCTGGGTGGATCCAGTACCTGGGGTCTGGAATGGAGGAAGTGGAGATATCATGCCATCTTGCCCTCCAAATGCCTTTAGATGTGCCAGGCTGCTGCAGCCAAAGACGTCATCTGTGGAGTGATAGAGGGGGAGAAATTTACAGAAGAATGGTGGACATTAAAGAAGAAAAAATGATGGAGGAACTTTCAACCTGCCTAAGGATCTGGGTGGATCCAGAACTGGAAATCTGGAAGGGATTCAGTGGGGGCAGGGTTCCCACTTGCCCACCAGGTGCTTTAATTTGTACCAGGCTGCTGCAGCCAAAGGCGCAGTCTGTGGAGAAACAGAGAGGGAGAAATTTTCAGAAAATAGGGGACATTAAAGAAGAAAAAAAAAATGGAGGAACTTTCTACCTTCCTAGGATTCTGGGCAGATCCTAGAATAGTGGCCTGGAAGGGTTCAGTAGGGGCAGCATGCCCCCTTGCCTTCTGATGTACCAGGCTGCTGCAGCCAAAGACGCAGTCTGTGGAGAGACAGAAAGAAATTTACAGAAGAATGGGGAACAGTAAAGAAGAAGAAAAAATGGAGGAATGTTCATCCTGCCTAGGGTCCTAGGTGCATCCTAGAACGGTTGTCTGGAAAAAAGTCAGTAGGGGTATGGTGTCCCATTGCCCTCCAAATGCCTTCAGATGTACCAGGCTGCTGCAGTCAAAGGCACAGTCTGTTGGGAGATAGAGAGTGAGAAATTTACCAAAGAACAGTGATCAGTGAAGGAGAAAAAAAAAAAAAATGGAGGAACTTTTTACCTGCCTAGGGGTCTCAGTGAATACTGAAGTGTTGGTCTGGAAGAAATTCAGTGTGGGCAGCATGCCCCCTTGTTCACCAAGTGCATTCACATGTGCAAGACTGCTTCAGTCATTGGCACAGTCTGTGGAGAGACAGAGAGGAAGAAATGTACAGAACAATGGGGGACAGTTAATAAAAAAAAATGCAGGAACTTTCTACCTGCCTAGAGGTATGAGTGGATCCTGGACTGGGGGTCTGGACAGGAGTCAGAGGGGCAGCGTACCCCCTTACTGCCTTCAGATGTACCAGCCTGCTGCAGCCAATGGTGCAATCTGTGGAGGGACAGAAAGGGAGAAATTTACACAGGAATGGGGGAAGGTAAAGAAAAAAAATGGAGGAACTTTCTACCTGCATAGTGGGTCTGGGTGGATCCTGGACTGGGTGTCTGGATGGGTGTCTGTGGGGGCAGCATACCTCCTTGCCCGCCAGGTGCCATCAGATGTACCAGGTTGCTGCAGCAAAAGGCGTAATATGTTGCAAGACAGAGAGGGAGAAATTTACAGAAGAATTGAGGACAGTAAAGAAGAAAAAAATGGAATAACTTTCTACATGCCTAGGGGTCTGGTTCAATCCTGGACTGGGGTCTAGAAGGGAATCAGTGGGGGCAGTATGCCCCCTTGCCTGCCAGGAGCCTTCAGATGTACCAGGCAGCTGCAGCCATAGGCAGTGTCTGTGGAGAGACAGAGAGGGAGAAATTTAGAGAATAACAGGGGACCATAAAAAAGAAAAAAAAAATGGAGGAACTTTATACCTGCCTAGGGATCTGCATGGATCCTGGACTGAGTATATGAATGGAGTCAATGATAGCAGCATGCCCCCTTGCCCGCCAGGGGCCTTCAGATGTACTAGGTTATTGCAGCCAAAGCTGCAGTCTGAGGAGAGAAGGAGACTGAGAAATAGAATGGGGTACAATAAAGTAGAAAAAAAAATGGAAGAACTTTCTATCTGCCTAGGGGTCTGGGTGGATCCTGGACTGGGTGTTTGTATTGGGGTCAGTGGCAAGCACACCCCCTTGCCTGCCAGGTGCCTTTAGATGTAACAGCCTCCTGCAGCCAAAGACACAGTCTATGGAGAGACAGAGAGTGAGAAATTTACAGAAGAATGAGGGAAAATAAAGAAGAAAAAAAGTGGAGAAACTTTCTACCTGCCTAGGGGTCTGAGTAGTTCATGGACTGGGGTTCTGAAAGGGAATCAGAGGGGACTGTGTGCCCTTTTGCTCACCAAGTGCCTTCAGATGTACCAGGCTGCTAGAGACAAAGGCACAATATAGGGAGAGACAGAGTGGGAGAAAGTTACAGAAGAATGGGAGACAGAAAAGAAGGAAAATAATGGAGGAATTTTTAACCTGCCTAACGGTCTGGGGGAATTCTGAAATTTGGGTCTTGATGTGAGTCAGTGGGGGCAGCGTGTCCTCTTGCTCACCAGGAGCCTTCAGATGTATCAGGCTGCTGCAACCAAAGGTGTAGTCTGTGGAGAGACAGAGAGGGAGAATTTTACAGAAGAATTGGGGACAGTAAAAAAGAAAAAAATATGGAGGAATTTTCTACCTGCCTATGGGTCTAGATGGATCCTAGATGGGGATCTTGAAGGGAGTCAGTGGGGGTAGTGTGCCCCCTTACTCAACAAGTGCCGTCAGATGTACCAGGCTGCTGCAGCCAAAGGTGCAGTCTGTGGAGAGACAAACAGGGAGAAATTTATAGAAGAATGGGAGACAGTAAAGTAGAAAAAAAAAATAAACTTTCTACCTGTGTAGGTGTCTGGGTCGACCCTGGACTGAAGGTCTGGAAGAAAGTCAGTGGGGACCACGTTCCCCCTTGCCCACCAGTTGCCTTCATATGTACAAGGCTGCTGCTGCCAAAGGTGCAGTCTGTAAGGAAACACATAGGGAGAAATTTACAGAAGGGGACAGTAAAGGAGAAAAATTATTGGAGGAACTTTGCACCTGCCTGGGGTCTTGGTAGATCCAGGACTGGGGGTGTGCAGGTGTGTTAGTGGGTGCAGCATGCTCCTTACCCTCAAGGTGCCTATAGAAGTACCAGGCTGCTGCAGCCATTGGCACAATCTTTGGAGAGACAAAAAGGAGAAATGTACAGAAGAATTAGGGACAATAAAGAAGAAGAAAAAATGGAGGAACTTTCTATCTGCCTAGGGTTCTGGGTGGATCCTGGACTGGGGGTCTGGAAGGAAGTCAATGGGGGCATGGTGTCCCCTTACCCTCCAGGTGCCTTCAGATGTACCAGGCTGCAGCAGCCAATGGCTGCATCTATGAAGAGACAGAGAGGGAGAAATTAGGAGAAGAATAGGGAACAGTAAAATAGAAAAAAAAATGGAGGAATTATCTACTGGCCTAAGGTTCTTAGTGGATCCTGGACTGTGGGTATGGAATGGAATCAATGGGGACAGTGTTCCCTTTTGCTCACCAGGTGCCTTCATATGTACCAGACTGCTGCAGTCAAAGGCATTGTCTAGGGAGAGACAGAGAGTAAGGAATTTACATAAGAATGGGGGACAGAAAAGAAGGAAAACAATAGAAGGAACTTTCTACCTGCCTAGTGGTCTGCGTGGATTCAGGAGATTGGGTCTAGAAAAGAGTCAGTGAGGGCAGCGTTCTTGCGTGCCCACCAGGTGCTTTCACATGTGCCAGGTTGCTGCAGCCAAAGGTGTAGTCTGCAGAGAGACAGAGAGGGAGAAATTTACAGAAGAATGGAGGACAGTAAAGAAAAAAATATATGGAGCAACTTTCTACCTGCCTTGGGGTCAGGGTGGATCCTGGATTGGAGGTCAGGAAGGGAGTCCGTGTGGGCAGTGTGCCCCCTTGCCCACCAGGTGTCTTCAGATGTGCCAGACTGCTGCAGCCAAAGGCGAAGTCTGTGGTGAGACAGAGGGAGAAATTTACAAAAGAATGGGGGACAGTAAAGAAGAAAAAATAATGGAGGAATTTTCTACCTGCCCAGGGGTCTGGGTGAATCCTGGACTGTGGGCCTGGAAGGGAGTCAGTGGGGCAGCTTGCCCCCTCTCCAGCCAGGTGCCTTCATGGAGGAGTCCGACCCGGTGAGGCCCCAGGATCTGTCTGAGCCCTCCCGACCTTTGAGCTCCGCTTCCGGTTGGATCAACACGTTGGCAAGGCCACTGTTGTGAACCCCCCCCGACCTTGGAACAAAGCTTGGGTCAGTTAGCATGTCAGCAAGGCTGCCTGCTATTTGCTCCAGAGAATTGGGGCAGCCTCACTGGGAAACGACCCCCCTCTGACTCCCCAATTTACTACTATGAAAGAATTGCATAGCTCTCCTATACATCCTGAGTATATGATAAAATCTTCCAGGAAGTCCCCCAACCGACAGCTCCCCTTTGCTCTGATCACTTACTATTAATTACAATGCTTTATCTCCATGGTCACAATAGAGGGTGGGCTGAAGTTCTTTCTAGGCAGAAGTAATCTTGACCTTTGGAAGGCCCTTAAATTCTTCCTTTCTTTATGTACAATAGGATTAGGCCAAAACTGGCCCAGGACACCTCTGCCCTCTCCAAGTGAAATAGATAAATGTATTAGAACTCCTCAAATTAAGTTTTAGATCCCTACAAAACTGTGTATAAGTACCATTCTTTATTAAGATCCATAAAAACTAATATCTATTCTTGAGATTTTCTTTTCTCAGCACCATTCCCAGTAATCACAAGATGGCTGCTGCACCGCATCAGCTGATAATCATCTCTGCTTACCGGAACCGCTTTCCCGAAACTGCATTCCATGGAGACCCACCTACAATTGAGGAACTGCACTAGACCCACCTTTAATCCACCCCTGAATAAAATCTATGTTTTATTGTTAAAAGACTTTATGAGCTGATAATTGAAACACGTAGCCCCTCTCCCATTTACTTGTATGTAACACATTCTCAATAAAAAGGCACGATGATTCCTAGCAGTTGTCACTCCTCAGAGAGCGATCTCTGAGGGGTGTCCGGCATAGGACATGCATGAAAGGCATGGAGGCCTCTGTCTTCTGTTCACCTTCGCCGCCTTCGTCGAGATAACCCACCCACGCCGAGGCTGGACCCCGGCACCTTCAGATGTACCAGACTCTGCAGTCAAAGGCGCAGTCTCTGGAGAGACAGAGAGGAAAAAATGTACAGAAGAATGGGGGACATTATAGAAGAAAAAAAATGGAGGAACTTTCTACTTGCCTTGCAGTCTGGGTGGATTTCAGACTGTGGGCCTGGAAGGGAGTCAGTGGGAGCAGCGTTCCCCATTGCCCACCATTGCTATCAGATGTGGCAGGCTGCTGCACCCAAAGGCACAGTCTGTGGAGAGACAGAGAGGAAGGAACTTACAGAAGAATGAGAAACAGTAAAGAAGAAAAACAATTAAAGAATTTTCTATCTGCCTAGGGGTCTAGACAGAAGTTCTGGAAGGGAGTCAGTGGGGACAGTATGCCCCCTGGTCCACCAGGTGCCTTCACATGTAGCAGGCTGTTGGAACCAAAGGTGCTGTCTGTGGAGAGACAGAGACCCCTATAAAAAATGGAGGAACTTTCTTCCTGTCTATGGGTCTGGGTGGATCCTAGACAGGGGGTCTAGAAGGGAGTCAGTGGGCACAGTGTGCTCCCTTGCCTGCCAGGTGCCTTCAGATGTACCAGGCTGCTGTAGCCAAAGGCACAGTCTGTGGAGAGACAGATAGGGAGAAATTTACAGAAGAATGAGGGACAGTAAAAACGAAAAAGAAATTGCAGAATTTTCTACCTGCCTGGGGGTCTTGGTGGATCCGGGAGGGGGGTCTGGAAGGGAGTCAGTTGGGGCAGCATGTCCCCTTGCCCACCAGGTGCCTTCAGATGTACCAGGCTGCTGCAGCCAATGGTGCAGTCTGTGGAGAGACAGAGAAGGAGAAATTTATAGAAAAGTGGGGGACAGTAAAGAGGAAAAAAAAATGGAGGAACTTTCTAACTGCTTAGTGGACTATGTGGATTCTGGACTGAGGTTCTCAAAAGGTGTCAGTGGCGGAGCATGCCCCCTTGCCTTGCAGGTGCCCTCAGATGTGCCAGGCAGCTAAAGCCAAAAGTGCAGTCTGTGTAGAGACAGAGAGGAAGAAATTTATAGAAAAATGGGGGAAAGTAAAGAAGAAAAAACAATGGAAGAACTTTTTATCTGCCTAGGAGTCTTGGTGGATCCAAGACTGGGGGTCTGGATGGGAGTCAGTGGGGGCAACTTGCCCACTTGCCTGCCAGGTTCCCTCAGGTATACCAGGCTGCTTCAGCCAAAGGAGCAATCTGTGGAGAGACAGAGAGGGAGAAATTTACAGAAGAATGGTGTTCAGTAAAGAAGAAAAAATGAGGGAAATTTCAACCTGCCTAGAGGTCTGGGTGGATCCTAGACTGTGGATCCAGAAGAGAGACAGTGGGGGCAGCATGTCCCCTTGCCCATCAGATGCCTTCAGTTGTACCAGGCTGCTGCTGCCAAAAGCATAGTCTGTAAAGAGACAGAGAGAGCGAGAGAAATTTACAGAAGAATGGAAGACATTTAATAAGAAAAAAATATGGAGGATTCTTTACTGGGATCTAGTAGAGAGTCAGTGGGGACAGCTTGCCCCCTTGCCTGCCAGGTGCCTTCAGATGTGTCAGGCTTCTGCAGCCAAAAGCGCAATCTGTGGAAAGACAGAGAGGGAGAAATTTACAGAAGAGTGGGGCACAGTAAAGAAGAAATAAAATGGAGGAACTTTCTACCTGACTAGGGGATTGGGTGGATCCTCAACTTGTGTTCTGGAAGAGAGTCAGTGGGGGCAGCATGACCCCTTGCCCACCAGGTTCCTTCAGATATACCAAGCTGCTGTAGCCAAAGGCACAGTCTGTGGAGAGACAGAGTGGGTGAAATTTACAGAAGAATAGAGGACAGTAAAGAAGAAAAGAATATGGAGGAACTTTTCACCTGCCTAGTGGCCTGGGTGGATATTGTCAGGGGATCTGGAAGAGAGTCAGTGGGGGCAGCATGACTTGCCCTCGAGGTGCCTTTAGAAGTAACAGGGTGCTACAGCCAGTTGTGCAGTCTGTGGAAAGACAGAGAGGGAGAAATGTACAGATGAATGGGGGACAATAAAGATGAAAAAAAATGGAAGAACTTTCTACCTGCCTAGGGATCTGGGTGGATTTTGGACTGAGAGTCTGAAAGGGAGTCAGTGGGGGCAGCATGACCACTTGCCCTCTAGGTGCCTACAGATGTGTCAGGCTGCTGCAACCAAAGGCACAATCAGTAGAGAGACAGTGAGGTAGAAATTTACTGAAGAATGAAGGGTGGTAAAGAAGAATAAAATATGGAGGAACTTTCTACCTGCCTAGGGTTCCCTGTGGATCCTGGACTGGGGGACTCAAAGGGAGTCAGTGGGGGGAGCGTTTCCCCTTACACTCCAGTGCCTTCAGATGAGCCAGGCTGCTGCAGCCAAACACACAGTCTGTGGAGAGACAGAGAGAGAGAAATTTACAAAATGGGGGATAGTAAAGAATAAAAAATATGGAGGAACTTTCTAACTGCCTTGGGGTCTGGGTGGATCCTGGACTGCAGGTCTGAAAGGGAGTCAGTGGAGGTAGCATGCTCCCTTGCCCACCAGGTGCCTTCAGATGTACCAGACTGCTGCAGCTAAAGGTGCAGTCTGTGCAGAGACAGAAAGGGAAAAATTTACAGAACAATGGGGGACTGTAAAGAAAAAAAAATAAAGGAACTTTCTACCTGCCAAAAGTCTGGGTGGATCCAGGACTGGGAGTCTGGAAGGCAGTTGCTCTCCTGCCGGCCAAGTGCTTTCAGATGTACAGGCTGCTGGAGCCAAAGGCACAGTTTGTGGAGAGACAGAGAGGGAGAAATTTACAGAAGAATGGAGGACATTAAAGAAGAAAAAAAATGGAGAAACTTTTTACATGCCTGGGGGTCTAGCTGGATTTTGGACTGGGGCGTCTGGAAGGGAGTCAGTGGGGCAGTGTGCCCACTTGCCCTCCATGTGCCTATAGATTTGCCAGGTTGTTGCAGCCAAAGGCGCAGTCAGTGGAGAGACAGAGAGAGATAAATTTACAGAAGAATAGGGGATAGTAAAGAAGAAAAAAATATGGAGGAACTTTCTACCTTCCTACTGTTCTGGGTGGATCCTGGACTAGGTGTCTGGAAGGGAGCCAGTGGGTGCAGTGTTCCCCCTTGCCCACCATTGCCTTCAGAAGTGCCAGGCTGCTGCAACCCAAGGCGCAGTCTGTAGAGAAATAAGAGTGGGAGAAATTTGCAGATGAATGGGGTATAGTAAAGAAGAAAAAAGTATGGAGGATCTTTCCACCTGTCTATGGGTCTGGGTGGATCCTGGACTGGTGGTCTGGAAGAGAGTCAGTGGGGGCAGCTTGCCCCTTGCCCTCCAGGTGTCTTGAAAATCACCAGCCTGATGCAGCCAATGGCACAGTCTGTGGAGAGTCAGAGAGGGAGAAATTTTCAGAAGAATGGGGGACACTAAAGATAAAAAAATGTAGGAACGTTCTACCATCCTAGGGGTTGGGTGGATCCTAGACTTTGGGTCTGGAAGTGAGTCAGTGGGGGCAGGGTGCCCCCTTGCTGGCCAAGTGCTTTCAGATGTACCATGCTGCTGGAGCCAAAGATGTAGTCTGTGGAGAGACAGTGAGGGAGAAATTTACAAAAGGATGGGGGACATTAAAGAAGAAAAAAAATGGAGGAACTTTCTACCTTCCTAGGGGTCTGCATGGATTTTGGACTGGGGGTCTGGAAAGGAGTCAGTGGGGGCAGCGTGTCCCCTTGCCCTCCAGGTGCCTTTATAAGTACCAGGGTGATGCAGCCTATGGCGCAGTCTGTGGAAAGACATAGGGAGAAATTTATAGAAGAATGGGGGGCAATAAACATAAAAAAAAGGAGGAACATTCTACATGCCTAGGGTCTGGGTGGATCCTGGGCATGGGATCTGGAAGGGTCAGTGGGGGCAACGTGACCCGTGGTCAGCCAGTTGCCTTCAGATGTACCAGGCTGCTGCAGCCAAAGGAGCAGTCTGTGGAGAGACAGAGAGAGAAATTTACAGAAGAATGGGGAGAGGTAAGATGAAAAATTAATGGAGGAACTTTCCACCTGCCTAGGGGTATGGGTGGATCATGGACTGGGGTTCTGGAATGGAGTCACTAGGGGTAGCGTGCCCTCTTTCCTGCCAGGTGCCTTCAGAAGAACCAGGGTGCTACATACAATGGTGCAGACTGTGGAGAGACAGAGAATAAGAAATGTACAGAACAGTGAGGGATAGTAAAGAAGAAAAAAATATGGAGGAACGTTCTAACTGCCTAGGGGTTGGGGTAGATCCTGAACTGTGGGCCTGGAAAGGAGTCCGTGGGGGCAGGTGCCCCCTTGCCTGCCATGTGCCTTCAGATGTTCAAGGCTGTTGCAACTAAAGGTGCAGTCTGTGGAAAGACAGAGAGGGAGAAATTTACAGAAGAATGGGGGACATTAAAGAAAATTTAATCCTACCTGCCTAGGAGTCTGGGTGGATTTTGTACTGGGGGTCTGGAAGGGAGTCAGTGGGTGCAGCATGCCCCCTTGCCCTCCAGGTGCCTACAGATGTGCCAAGTTGCTGCAGCCAAAGGCATAGTCTGTGGGGGGAGAGAGAGAGAGATAAATTTATAGAAGAATAGGGGACTGTAAAGAAGAAAAACTTATGGAGGAACTTCCTTCCTGCCTAGGTTTCTGGGTGGATCCTGGACTGTGGGTCTGGAAGGGAGTCAGTGGGTGCAACATTCCCCCTTGCCCGCCATTTACTTCAGATGTGCCAGGCTGCTGTCGCCAAAGGTACAGTCTGTGGAGAGACAGAAAGTGGGAAACTTACAGAAGATGAGGGACATTAAAAAGGGAAAAAATAAATGGAGAACCTTTCTACCTGCCTAGGGTTCTGGGTGGATCTAGGACTGTGAATCTGGAAGGGAGTTAGTAGGGGCAGCATTCCCCTTGCCCGCTATTGCCTTTAGATGTGTCAGGCTGCTGCCACCAAAGGCGCAGTCTGTGTAGAAACAGAGAGGGAGAAACTTACATGCCCCGACTGGTGGGACAGTCGAACGGGTTCCCTGGGGGAGGGAGTGAGAGATGGGACAAACACATGCACACACAATATGAGGTGCTGATCAAGTCGTCTTCTTCTGTCTACTTCCATTTATTGAGGGAAAATGGCGAATTATATACAGTTGGTGGGCACCAATTGGCTGCCTGAAATGCAAATGAGATACAACAGCATGAACCAATCATTGATGTGCGTGGATCTCTCCTGTTGCCTAGAAACCCATCCACTTATGGGGAGAATGGTTGGTCACATGATTTCTGAGAGACAGTTTGCTCAGTGAGGAAGTGAAGCCTAATGGTTTCCAAGATGGTGGATAGCTCAAGATGGCTTCTGTATGCAGTGCTCACCACACTTACAGAAGAATGGAGGACAGTAAAGATGAAAAAAAAAGAAGGAATTTTCTACCTTCCTATTGGTCTGGGTGGATCCCGTACTGGGGTTCAGGAAGGGAGTCAGTGTGGGCAGTGTGCCCCCTGGCCCGCCAGGTGCATTCTGATATAGCAGGCTGCTGCAGCCTAAGGCACAGTCTGTGGAGATACAGAGAGTGAGAAATTTACAGAACAATGGTGGATGGTAAAGAAGAAAATAAATAGAGGATCTTTCCATCTTCCTAAGGGTCTGGGTGGATCCTGTACTGGGGGTATCAAAGGGAGTGCAAGCAGCATGCCCCCTTGCCCACCAGGTGCCTTCAGATGTACTAGGCTACTACACCCAAAGGAGCAGTCTGTGGAAAGAGAGAGGAGACAGAGATGGAGAAATTTACAGAATAATGGGGGACAGTAAAGAAGAAAAAAAATAAAGGAATTTTCTACCTGTCTAGGGGTCTGGGTGTATCCCTGACTGGAGGTCTAGAAGGGAGTCAGTGAAGGCAGAGTGCCTTCTTGACCACCAGGTGTCTTCAGATGTACCAGGCTGCTGCAGCCAAAGGTGCAGTCTGTGGAGAGACAGA
>NW_006204675.1:723982-726132 GCF_000334495.1 Tupaia belangeri chinensis | reverse complement strand
CCCCATTGCCCACCATTGCTATCAGATGTGGCAGGCTGCTGCACCCAAAGGCACAGTCTGTGGAGAGACAGAGAGGAAGGAACTTACAGAAGAATGAGAAACAGTAAAGAAGAAAAACAATTAAAGAATTTTCTATCTGCCTAGGGGTCTAGACAGAAGTTCTGGAAGGGAGTCAGTGGGGACAGTATGCCCCCTGGTCCACCAGGTACCTTCACATGTAGCAGGGTGTTCGTACCAAACGTGCTACAGAGACCCCTATAAAAAATGGAGGAACTTTCTTCCTGTCTATGGGTCTGGGTGGATCCTAGACAGGGGGTCTAGAAGGGAGTCAGTGGGCACAGTGTGCTCCCTTGCCTGCCAGGTGCCTTCAGATGTACCAGGCTGCTGTAGCCAAAGGCACAGTCTGTGGAGAGACAGATAGGGAGAAATTTACAGAAGAATGAGGGACAGTAAAAACGAAAAAGAAATTGCAGAATTTTCTACCTGCCTGGGGGTCTTGGTGGATCCGGGAGGGGGGTCTGGAAGGGAGTCAGTTGGGGCAGCATGTCCCCTTGCCCACCAGGTGCCTTCAGATGTACCAGGCTGCTGCAGCCAATGGTGCAGTCTGTGGAGAGACAGAGAAGGAGAAATTTATAGAAAAGTGGGGGACAGTAAAGAGGAAAAAAAAATGGAGGAACTTTCTAACTGCTTAGTGGACTATGTGGATTCTGGACTGAGGTTCTCAAAAGGTGTCAGTGGGGCAGCATGCCCCCTTGCCTTGCAGGTGCCCTCAGATGTGCCAGGCAGCTAAAGCCAAAAGTGCAGTCTGTGTAGAGACAGAGAGGAAGAAATTTATAGAAAAATGGGGGAAAGTAAAGAAGAAAAAACAATGGAAGAACTTTTTATCTGCCTAGGAGTCTTGGTGGATCCAAGACTGGGGGTCTGGATGGGAGTCAGTGGGGGCAACTTGCCCACTTGCCTGCCAGGTGCCCTCAGGTATACCAGGCTGCTTCAGCCAAAGGAGCAATCTGTGGAGAGACAGAGAGGGAGAAATTTACAGAAGAATGGTGTTCAGTAAAGAAGAAAAAATGAGGGAAATTTCAACCTGCCTAGAGGTCTGGGTGGATCCTAGACTGTGGATCCAGAAGAGAGACAGTGGGGGCAGCATGTCCCCTTGCCCATCAGATGCCTTCAGTTGTACCAGGCTGCTGCTGCCAAAAGCATAGTCTGTGAAAAGACAGAGAGAGCGAGAGAAATTTACAGAAGAATGGAAGACATTTAATAAGAAAAAAATATGGAGGATTCTTTACTGGGATCTAGTAGAGAGTCAGTGGGGACAGCTTGCCCCCTTGCCTGCCAGGTGCCTTCAGATGTGTCAGGCTTCTGCAGCCAAAAGCGCAATCTGTGGAAAGACAGAGAGGGAGAAATTTACAGAAGAGTGGGGCACAGTAAAGAAGAAATAAAATGGAGGAACTTTCTACCTGACTAGGGGATTGGGTGGATCCTCAACTTGTGTTCTGGAAGAGAGTCAGTGGGGGCAGCATGACCCCTTGCCCACCAGGTTCCTTCAGATATACCAAGCTGCTGTAGCCAAAGGCACAGTCTGTGGAGAGACAGAGTGGGTGAAATTTACAGAAGAATAGAGGACAGTAAAGAAGAAAAGAATATGGAGGAACTTTTCACCTGCCTAGTGGCCTGGGTGGATATTGTCAGGGGATCTGGAAGAGAGTCAGTGGGGGCAGCATGACTTGCCCTCGAGGTGCCTTTAGAAGTAACAGGGTGCTACAGCCAGTTGTGCAGTCTGTGGAAAGACAGAGAGGGAGAAATGTACAGATGAATGGGGGACAATAAAGATGAAAAAAAATGGAAGAACTTTCTACCTGCCTAGGGATCTGGGTGGATTTTGGACTGAGAGTCTGAAAGGGAGTCAGTGGGGGCAGCATGACCACTTGCCCTCTAGGTGCCTACAGATGTGTCAGGCTGCTGCAACCAAAGGCACAATCAGTAGAGAGACAGTGAGGTAGAAATTTACTGAAGAATGAAGGGTGGTAAAGAAGAATAAAATATGGAGGAACTTTCTACCTGCCTAGGGTTCCCTGTGGATCCTGGACTGGGGGACTCAAAGGGAGTCAGTGGGGGGAGCGTTTCCCCGTACACGCCAGTGCCTGCCG
>NW_006204675.1:722653-723957 GCF_000334495.1 Tupaia belangeri chinensis | reverse complement strand
TGTGGAGAGACAGAGAGAGAGAAACATACAAAATGGGGGATAGTAAAGAATAAAAAATATGGAGGAACTTTCACACTGCCTTGGGGTCTGGGTGGATCCTGGACTGCAGGTCTGAAAGGGAGTCAGTGGAGGTAGCATGCTCCCTTGCCCACCAGGTGCCTTCAGATGTACCAGACTGCTGCAGCTAAAGGTGCAGTCTGTGCAGAGACAGAAAGGGAAAAATTTACAGAACAATGGGGGACTGTAAAGAAAAAAAAATAAAGGAACTTTCTACCTGCCAAAAGTCTGGGTGGATCCAGGACTGGGAGTCTGGAAGGCAGTTGCTCTCCTGCCGGCCAAGTGCTTTCAGATGTACAGGCTGCTGGAGCCAAAGGCACAGTTTGTGGAGAGACAGAGAGGGAGAAATTTACAGAAGAATGGAGGACATTAAAGAAGAAAAAAAATGGAGAAACTTTTTACATGCCTGGGGGTCTAGCTGGATTTTGGACTGGGGCGTCTGGAAGGGAGTCAGTGGGGCAGTGTGCCCACTCCATGTGCCTATAGATTTGCCAGGAGGTTGCAGCCAAAGGCGCAGTCAGTGGAGAGACAGAGAGAGATAAATTTACAGAAGAATAGGGGATAGTAAAGAAGAAAAAAATATGGAGGAACTTTCTACCTTCCTACTGTTCTGGGTGGATCCTGGACTAGGTGTCTGGAAGGGAGCCAGTGGGTGCAGTGTTCCCCCTTGCCCACCATTGCCTTCAGAAGTGCCAGGCTGCTGCAACCCAAGGCGCAGTCTGTAGAGAAATAAGAGTGGGAGAAATTTGCAGATGAATGGGGTATAGTAAAGAAGAAAAAAGTATGGAGGATCTTTCCACCTGTCTATGGGTCTGGGTGGATCCTGGACTGGTGGTCTGGAAGAGAGTCAGTGGGGGCAGCTTGCCCCTTGCCCTCCAGGTGTCTTGAAAATCACCAGCCTGATGCAGCCAATGGCACAGTCTGTGGAGAGTCAGAGAGGGAGAAATTTTCAGAAGAATGGGGGACACTAAAGATAAAAAAATGTAGGAACGTTCTACCATCCTAGGGGTTGGGTGGATCCTAGACTTTGGGTCTGGAAGTGAGTCAGTGGGGGCAGGGTGCCCCCTTGCTGGCCAAGTGCTTTCAGATGTACCATGCTGCTGGAGCCAAAGATGTAGTCTGTGGAGAGACAGTGAGGGAGAAATTTACAAAAGAATGGGGGACATTAAAGAAGAAAAAAAATGGAGGAACTTTCTACCTTCCTAGGGGTCTGCATGGATTTTGGACGGGGGGCTGGAAGGGAAGCA
>NW_006204675.1:714556-722496 GCF_000334495.1 Tupaia belangeri chinensis | reverse complement strand
GGTCGGTGGGGGCAACGTGCCCCGTGGTCAGCCAGTTGCCTTCAGATGTACCAGGCTGCTGCAGCCAAAGGAGCAGTCTGTGGAGAGACAGAGAGAGAAATTTACAGAAGAATGGGGAGAGGTAAGATGAAAAATTAATGGAGGAACTTTCCACCTGCCTAGGGGTATGGGTGGATCATGGACTGGGGTTCTGGAATGGAGTCACTAGGGGTAGCGTGCCCTCTTTCCTGCCAGGTGCCTTCAGAAGAACCAGGGTGCTACATACAATGGTGCAGACTGTGGAGAGACAGAGAATAAGAAATGTACAGAACAGTGAGGGATAGTAAAGAAGAAAAAAATATGGAGGAACGTTCTAACTGCCTAGGGGTTGGGGTAGATCCTGAACTGTGGGCCTGGAAAGGAGTCCGTGGGGGCAGGTGCCCCCTTGCCTGCCATGTGCCTTCAGATGTTCAAGGCTGTTGCAACTAAAGGTGCAGTCTGTGGAAAGACAGAGAGGGAGAAATTTACAGAAGAATGGGGGACATTAAAGAAAATTTAATCCTACCTGCCTAGGAGTCTGGGTGGATTTTGTACTGGGGGTCTGGAAGGGAGTCAGTGGGTGCAGCATGCCCCCTTGCCCTCCAGGTGCCTACAGATGTGCCAAGTTGCTGCAGCCAAAGGCATAGTCTGTGGGGGGAGAGAGAGAGAGATAAATTTATAGAAGAATAGGGGACTGTAAAGAAGAAAAACTTATGGAGGAACTTCCTTCCTGCCTAGGTTTCTGGGTGGATCCTGGACTGTGGGTCTGGAAGGGAGTCAGTGGGTGCAACATTCCCCCTTGCCCGCCATTTACTTCAGATGTGCCAGGCTGCTGTCGCCAAAGGTACAGTCTGTGGAGAGACAGAAAGTGGGAAACTTACAGAAGATGAGGGACATTAAAAAGGGAAAAAATAAATGGAGAACCTTTCTACCTGCCTAGGGTTCTGGGTGGATCTAGGACTGTGAATCTGGAAGGGAGTTAGTAGGGGCAGCATTCCCCTTGCCCGCTATTGCCTTTAGATGTGTCAGGCTGCTGCCACCAAAGGCGCAGTCTGTGTAGAAACAGAGAGGGAGAAACTTACATGCCCCGACTGGTGGGACAGTCGAACGGGTTCCCTGGGGGAGGGAGTGAGAGATGGGACAAACACATGCACACACAATATGAGGTGCTGATCAAGTCGTCTTCTTCTGTCTACTTCCATTTATTGAGGGAAAATGGCGAATTATATACAGTTGGTGGGCACCAATTGGCTGCCTGAAATGCAAATGAGATACAACAGCATGAACCAATCATTGATGTGCGTGGATCTCTCCTGTTGCCTAGAAACCCATCCACTTATGGGGAGAATGGTTGGTCACATGATTTCTGAGAGACAGTTTGCTCAGTGAGGAAGTGAAGCCTAATGGTTTCCAAGATGGTGGATAGCTCAAGATGGCTTCTGTATGCAGTGCTCACCACACTTACAGAAGAATGGAGGACAGTAAAGATGAAAAAAAAAGAAGGAATTTTCTACCTTCCTATTGGTCTGGGTGGATCCCGTACTGGGGTTCAGGAAGGGAGTCAGTGTGGGCAGTGTGCCCCCTGGCCCGCCAGGTGCATTCTGATATAGCAGGCTGCTGCAGCCTAAGGCACAGTCTGTGGAGATACAGAGAGTGAGAAATTTACAGAACAATGGTGGATGGTAAAGAAGAAAATAAATAGAGGATCTTTCCATCTTCCTAAGGGTCTGGGTGGATCCTGTACTGGGGGTATCAAAGGGAGTGCAAGCAGCATGCCCCCTTGCCCACCAGGTGCCTTCAGATGTACTAGGCTACTACACCCAAAGGAGCAGTCTGTGGAAAGAGAGAGGAGACAGAGATGGAGAAATTTACAGAATAATGGGGGACAGTAAAGAAGAAAAAAAATAAAGGAATTTTCTACCTGTCTAGGGGTCTGGGTGTATCCCTGACTGGAGGTCTAGAAGGGAGTCAGTGAAGGCAGAGTGCCTTCCCAGGCTGCTGCAGCCAAACACACAGTCTGTGGAGAGACAGAGAGAGAGAAATTTACAAAATGGGGGATAGTAAAGAATAAAAAATATGGAGGAACTTTCTAACTGCCTTGGGGTCTGGGTGGATCCTGGACTGCAGGTCTGAAAGGGAGTCAGTGGAGGTAGCATGCTCCCTTGCCCACCAGGTGCCTTCAGATGTACCAGACTGCTGCAGCTAAAGGTGCAGTCTGTGCAGAGACAGAAAGGGAAAAATTTACAGAACAATGGGGGACTGTAAAGAAAAAAAAATAAAGGAACTTTCTACCTGCCAAAAGTCTGGGTGGATCCAGGACTGGGAGTCTGGAAGGCAGTTGCTCTCCTGCCGGCCAAGTGCTTTCAGATGTACAGGCTGCTGGAGCCAAAGGCACAGTTTGTGGAGAGACAGAGAGGGAGAAATTTACAGAAGAATGGAGGACATTAAAGAAGAAAAAAAATGGAGAAACTTTTTACATGCCTGGGGGTCTAGCTGGATTTTGGACTGGGGCGTCTGGAAGGGAGTCAGTGGGGCAGTGTGCCCACTTGCCCTCCATGTGCCTATAGATTTGCCAGGTTGTTGCAGCCAAAGGCGCAGTCAGTGGAGAGACAGAGAGAGATAAATTTACAGAAGAATAGGGGATAGTAAAGAAGAAAAAAATATGGAGGAACTTTCTACCTTCCTACTGTTCTGGGTGGATCCTGGACTAGGTGTCTGGAAGGGAGCCAGTGGGTGCAGTGTTCCCCCTTGCCCACCATTGCCTTCAGAAGTGCCAGGCTGCTGCAACCCAAGGCGCAGTCTGTAGAGAAATAAGAGTGGGAGAAATTTGCAGATGAATGGGGTATAGTAAAGAAGAAAAAAGTATGGAGGATCTTTCCACCTGTCTATGGGTCTGGGTGGATCCTGGACTGGTGGTCTGGAAGAGAGTCAGTGGGGGCAGCTTGCCCCTTGCCCTCCAGGTGTCTTGAAAATCACCAGCCTGATGCAGCCAATGGCACAGTCTGTGGAGAGTCAGAGAGGGAGAAATTTTCAGAAGAATGGGGGACACTAAAGATAAAAAAATGTAGGAACGTTCTACCATCCTAGGGGTTGGGTGGATCCTAGACTTTGGGTCTGGAAGTGAGTCAGTGGGGGCAGGGTGCCCCCTTGCTGGCCAAGTGCTTTCAGATGTACCATGCTGCTGGAGCCAAAGATGTAGTCTGTGGAGAGACAGTGAGGGAGAAATTTACAAAAGGATGGGGGACATTAAAGAAGAAAAAAAATGGAGGAACTTTCTACCTTCCTAGGGGTCTGCATGGATTTTGGACTGGGGGTCTGGAAAGGAGTCAGTGGGGGCAGCGTGTCCCCTTGCCCACCAGGTGCCTTTATAAGTACCAGGGTGATGCAGCCTATGGCGCAGTCTGTGGAAAGACATAGGGAGAAATTTATAGAAGAATGGGGGGCAATAAACATAAAAAAAAGGAGGAACATTCTACCTGCCTAGGGTCTGGGTGGATCCTGGGCATGGGATCTGGAAGGGTCAGTGGGGGCAACGTGACCCGTGGTCAGCCAGTTGCCTTCAGATGTACCAGGCTGCTGCAGCCAAAGGAGCAGTCTGTGGAGAGACAGAGAGAGAAATTTACAGAAGAATGGGGAGAGGTAAGATGAAAAATTAATGGAGGAACTTTCCACCTGCCTAGGGGTATGGGTGGATCATGGACTGGGGTTCTGGAATGGAGTCACTAGGGGTAGCGTGCCCTCTTTCCTGCCAGGTGCCTTCAGAAGAACCAGGGTGCTACATACAATGGTGCAGACTGTGGAGAGACAGAGAATAAGAAATGTACAGAACAGTGAGGGATAGTAAAGAAGAAAAAAATATGGAGGAACGTTCTAACTGCCTAGGGGTTGGGGTAGATCCTGAACTGTGGGCCTGGAAAGGAGTCCGTGGGGGCAGGTGCCCCCTTGCCTGCCATGTGCCTTCAGATGTTCAAGGCTGTTGCAACTAAAGGTGCAGTCTGTGGAAAGACAGAGAGGGAGAAATTTACAGAAGAATGGGGGACATTAAAGAAAATTTAATCCTACCTGCCTAGGAGTCTGGGTGGATTTTGTACTGGGGGTCTGGAAGGGAGTCAGTGGGTGCAGCATGCCCCCTTGCCCTCCAGGTGCCTACAGATGTGCCAAGTTGCTGCAGCCAAAGGCATAGTCTGTGGGGGGAGAGAGAGAGAGATAAATTTATAGAAGAATAGAAGACTGTAAAGAAGAAAAACTTATGGAGGAACTTCCTTCCTGCCTAGGTTTCTGGGTGGATCCTGGACTGTGGGTCTGGAAGGGAGTCAGTGGGTGCAACATTCCCCCTTGCCCGCCATTTACTTCAGATGTGCCAGGCTGCTGTCGCCAAAGGTACAGTCTGTGGAGAGACAGAAAGTGGGAAACTTACAGAAGATGAGGGACATTAAAAAGGGAAAAAATAAATGGAGAACCTTTCTACCTGCCTAGGGTTCTGGGTGGATCTAGGACTGTGAATCTGGAAGGGAGTTAGTAGGGGCAGCATTCCCCTTGCCCGCTATTGCCTTTAGATGTGTCAGGCTGCTGCCACCAAAGGCGCAGTCTGTGTAGAAACAGAGAGGGAGAAACTTACATGCCCCGACTGGTGGGACAGTCGAACGGGTTCCCTGGGGGAGGGAGTGAGAGATGGGACAAACACATGCACACACAATATGAGGTGCTGATCAAGTCGTCTTCTTCTGTCTACTTCCATTTATTGAGGGAAAATGGCGAATTATATACAGTTGGTGGGCACCAATTGGCTGCCTGAAATGCAAATGAGATACAACAGCATGAACCAATCATTGATGTGCGTGGATCTCTCCTGTTGCCTAGAAACCCATCCACTTATGGGGAGAATGGTTGGTCACATGATTTCTGAGAGACAGTTTGCTCAGTGAGGAAGTGAAGCCTAATGGTTTCCAAGATGGTGGATAGCTCAAGATGGCTTCTGTATGCAGTGCTCACCACACTTACAGAAGAATGGAGGACAGTAAAGATGAAAAAAAAAGAAGGAATTTTCTACCTTCCTATTGGTCTGGGTGGATCCCGTACTGGGGTTCAGGAAGGGAGTCAGTGTGGGCAGTGTGCCCCCTGGCCCGCCAGGTGCATTCTGATATAGCAGGCTGCTGCAGCCTAAGGCACAGTCTGTGGAGATACAGAGAGTGAGAAATTTACAGAACAATGGTGGATGGTAAAGAAGAAAATAAATAGAGGATCTTTCCATCTTCCTAAGGGTCTGGGTGGATCCTGTACTGGGGGTATCAAAGGGAGTGCAAGCAGCATGCCCCCTTGCCCACCAGGTGCCTTCAGATGTACTAGGCTACTACACCCAAAGGAGCAGTCTGTGGAAAGAGAGAGGAGACAGAGATGGAGAAATTTACAGAATAATGGGGGACAGTAAAGAAGAAAAAAAATAAAGGAATTTTCTACCTGTCTAGGGGTCTGGGTGTATCCCTGACTGGAGGTCTAGAAGGGAGTCAGTGAAGGCAGAGTGCCTTCTTGACCACCAGGTGTCTTCAGATGTACCAGGCTGCTGCAGCCAAAGGTGCAGTCTGTGGAGAGACAGAGAGGGAGAAATTTACAGAAGAATGTGGGATGGTAAAGAAGAAAAAAAAATGGAGGAAATTTCTACCTACCTAGGGTTCTGAGTGGATCCTGGATGGGTGGTCTGGAAGGGAGTCTCTGGGCATCATGCCCCCTTGTCCGCCAGGTGCCTTCAGATGTGCCAGGCTGCTGCAGCCAAAGGTGCAGTCTGTGGTGAGAAAGAGAGGGAGAAATTTACAGAATGGGGGATAATAAAGAAGAAAAATTAATGGAGGTACTTTCTACCTGCCTACTGGTCTGGGTGGATCCTGGACTGGGGGTCTGGAAGGGAATCTATTGGGTTGGTGAGACCCCTTGTCCACCAGTTGTCTTCCCATGAACCAGGCTGCTGCAGCCAAAGGCACAGTCTGTGGAGAGAGAGAGAGGGAGAAATGTACCGTACAATGGGCTAGAGTAAAGAAAAAAAAAAGTGGAGGAACTTTCTACCTGCCTAGATTTCTGGGTGGATCATGGACTGGGGGGTCTGTAAGAAAGTCAGTGGGGGCAGTTTGCCCCCTTGCCTGATAGGTGCATTGAAATGTGCCAGGCTGCTGCACCCAAAGGCACAGTTTAAGAGAGACCAAGAGGTAGCAATTTGCAGAAGAATGGGTGACAATAAAGAAGAAAAGAACATGGAGGAACATTCTACCTGCCTAGGGGTTCGGTTGGATCCTGTACTGGTGTTCTGGAAAGGAATCAGTGGGGCCAGCGTCCCCCCTTGTCCACCATGTGCCTTCAGATGTGCCAGGCTGTTGCAGCTAATGGCGCAGTCTGGGGAGAAATTGAGAGGGAGAAATTTACAGAGGAATGGGGGACAGTAAAGAAGAAAAAACCTGGAGGAACTTTCTACCTGCCTAGTGTTCTGGGTGGATCCTGAACTAGGGGTCTGGAAGGGAGTCAGTGGAGGCAGCATGCCCCCTTGTCTGCCAGTTGCTTTCAGATGTACCAGGTTGCCTCAGCCAAAGGCACAGTCTGTTGAGAGACAGAGAGGGACAAATTTACAGAAGAATGGGGGACAGCAAAGAAGAAAAGAATGGAGGAACTTTCTACCTTCCTAGGGTTCTGGGTGGATCCTGGACTTACGGTCTGGAAGGGAGACAGTAGGGACAGCATACCCCCTTCCCCTCCAGGTGCCTTCAGATGTACCAGGCTGCTGAAGCCAAAGGCATAGTCAGTGAAGAGACAGAGGGAGATATTAACAGAAGTGACAGTTCGTATATATTAAGTGGAGATATAAAATGTCTCTTCTTCATAACTCTGCAGCAAATCTTACATATTCATGCAATTTCTGTCAAAAGTCAATGAGTTATTTTTTATGGGTAAGTAGGATTCCATGGAGTATATATGTCACACTTTTTTCATCTATCCCTCTCTACATGGACATTTGGGTTTGTTCCATGTCTTAGCAATTGTAAATAATACCATAATAAACATCCATGTGCAAAGAACTTTTCCAATTAAACATTCTTCTGTCCTTTGGGTACATACCAAGGACTGGGATTGCTGGATCATACGGTAGTTCTATTTATAGGTCTTTGAGGAATCTCCTTATTGTGCTTCATAGTGGCTGGACCAATTTACATTCCCTCCAGCAGTGTAGGAGAGTTACCCTTTCACCACATCCCCAACAGCACCTTGTTTAATTTTAATCTTAATCATTCTATCTGGGGTTAGTTTGTATCAAATTGTGCTTTTCGTGTGTATCTCCCTTATGATGAGGGATGTTGTGCATATTTTTTTATGCCTTTTGGCTATTCATATGTCTTCCTCAGAGAATTGTTTTATCAGCTCATTATCCCATAATTTAATTGGGTTATTAACTTTTTTGGGGGGGTAACCCACTTGACTTCCCTGTACATTCTGATTATTAGTCCCATATCTGAAGCATAGTTTACAAAAATATTTTCCTCATTAAGAAATTGTCAACATTAATTACTGTTTCTTTTTGCATGCATAAACTTCTTAATAAGATTTGTTATCACATTTGTTAATTTTTGGAAAAATTGATTGTGTTTTAGGCATCTTAATTAAGAAGTCCTTATCTATCCCAGTATATCCCTGGGTTATCCCAGTGTTTTCCACCAGCAGTTTTATAGTTTTAGGTCTTAGGTTTAGTTCTTTGATCAACTTTGAGTTTATTTTTGTCAATGGTGAGATATCGGGGTTTAGATTCTTTTTTTCCTTTCCTTTTCTTTTTTCATTCTTTCTTTTTTTGGATGGGATGCATGTGTTCACCAGAGAGAGAGAGAGAGGTGCAAAACAAGAAATCACCTCCCCCCCGCCCCCCCCCGAGGTGGGATGGCCATGCCACC
>NW_006204675.1:704318-714345 GCF_000334495.1 Tupaia belangeri chinensis | reverse complement strand
AGTTTTTTTTTTTTTTTTTTTTTTTTTTTTTTTTTTTTTTTTCACACTGGAGTAGATCAGTTGGCTGTATGTTTGGCAGTTTATTTCTGGGGTCTCTATTCTCTTCAATTGTCCCATATCTGTTTTGTGCCTATGCCATGATGATTATCATACCTGTATAGTATATTTTGGAGTCATGGAGTCAAATAACACTTCCTCCACTCTGTGGACAAGTTGTATGATTTCTTTTATAGATCTGTGAAGAATGTCTCTGGTATTTTGATAGGAATAGCATTAAATATGTAGATTAATTTGGGTAAATTTGCCATTTTGATTATAATAATTCTTCTAATCCAAGAATATGGGATGTCCTTCTACTTTTTGGGTCATTTTCAATTACTTTTTAAAGCTTCTCATATTTTTCTTGTGGAGGTCTCTATCTTCTTTGGTTAGATTTATTCCTAGGTATCTTATTTTTTTTGTGGGTATGGTAAATGGAATTACATTCTTCACTTTTATTTCAGTCTGCCTGCATTTCATATAGAAATGCTACAGATCTCTGTATGTTGATTTTGTATCCTGAAACTTTACTGTATTCATGTATTACTATCAGAAATTTTTTATGGATACCATTGGGTCTTCTATGTATACAATCATGTCATCAGCAAATAGAGATAGTTTCACTTCTTTTTTTGAATGCTTTTTATTTTATTCTCTTTTTTTTTATTGTATTGGTGAGGACCTCCAGTATTATAATGAAAGGGAGTGGAGAAAGTGGGCATCTTTGTCTTGTATCAGTTTTTAGTGAAAATGCTTTTCTTCATTCAGGATGATATTAGCTATGGTTTTTCATAGATAGCTTTTATTGTGTTGAGAAAGTACTCTTCTGTGCTGAATTTGTTGAGAGTCTTGATCATAAGGGGATGTTGTGTCTTATCAAATGGTTTTTCTTAATTGATATAATTATATGTTTTTTTTCTCTTTCTTTCTGTTAATATTGTGTATTACATTTATGGTTTTACATAAGTTGAACCAACCCTACCTGGTCATGATGTATAATCTTTTTTATATGTTGCTGGATAGGATCTGGTAGTATCTTGTTGAGAATTTCTGCCTCTATACTCATCAGAGATATTGTTCTATAGTTTTCCTTCCTTGTCCTTATCTGTTTTGTGGAAAAGGGTGATGGAGGTTTCATAGAATAAATTTGGGAGAGTTTCGCCCTTTTTGATCTTTAGAAATAACTTGAGCAGAAACGGGGTTAGCTCTCCTTTAAAAATTTTGTAAAATTCAGAGGTGAAATCATCAGGACCAGAGCTTTTCTTTATTTTTATTACTGATCCAATTTCCTGGCTTGTTATAGACTTATACAGACTTTCTACATCCTCCTTGCTGAATCTTAGTAGATTTTATGTGTCCAGGAATTTGTCCATCTTATCCAGATTTTTGGTTCATTAGCATATAGCTGTTCATAGTATCCTATAATGATGTTTTGTATTTCTGCTATGTCTGTTGTTATATTGCCAGCTTCATTGCAAATTTACCTGTTTTCTTTCTCTATTCTTCTTAATTATTCTCACTAGTTGTGTATGAATTTTGTTTATCTTTTCAAAGAACCAGGTTTTACTTTTATTTATTTTCTGTATACTTTATTTATTTTATATTTCATTTATTTCTGCTTGAATTTTTATTGTTTCTTTCCTCCAGGAGTTTTTTGAATACTTTTTGGTGTTACTTTTCCAGTTCTCTGAGGCTTGATATTAGGTTGGCCATTTGCCTTCTTTCTGTATTCTTCTCACATGCTCTAATTGCAATATTTTCCCTCTAATGATTGCTTTTGCAGTGTTCCAAAGAATATAGAAACTTATGTACTTATTATCATTGGCTTCCAAGAATCTTTTGATTTTAATATTTATTTCTTCAGTAGTTGAATAGTAAGTCAGGAGTAGGTTATTTAGTTTCCATGTTTACGTGCATTTTTTTTTTGAGAGATTTTCACTGTAGGGCGCGTGCACTCGCCAGACAGACAGAGACATAGAGACAGAAAGCGAGAAATCACCCCCAGGGGGGATGGTCACGCCGCAATCCCTTCTCCTCCATTCTCCTCTTGGGATCTTGGGCACGCACGCACATGTGCCTGGCGTGAGTTTTAAGCCACCGGGTCCAGGACACGAACCGCAGTCGACTACGTGGGAGTCCAGCAACATAGCCATTATGCTAACTGCTGGTTCCCTGTTTACGTGCATTTTTAAGGATTTTTTTTTCTAAACTTTACATCATATTTAATTCCATCATGGTCAGAGAAGTTGATGGATTTTTTCTATGTTTTTAAATTTGTAAAGCCTTGCTTTGTGCCCTATCTTGTGGCTAGTCTTTGAAAAGGTTCCATGTGGGGGTGAGAAAAGTGTATTTTGTAGTTTTGGTGTGGAGGGTTTTATAGATGTCCGATAAGTTCACGTTATTTATGTTAGATACTTTATCTCCTTGCTTATCTTTTTTGTCTAGATGATCTGTCCAAAGAAGATAGTGGGCTTTAAGGTCTCCAACAATAATGTGTTGCAGTTTATTTCTCCTCTTAGATCTAACAGTCCTTCATGTATTTAGTTTCTCCTCAGTTGCATAGGTATTTATAAGCATTATTTCTTCCTGATGGATTACCTCTTTTACTACTATATAATGCCTTTCTTTGTCACTTTGAAAAGTTTTTGTTTTAAAGTCTATTTTGTCAGAAATGAATATCACAACTTCAGCTCTCTTTTTGTTCCCATTTGCATGGAATACCTTTTTCCATCCCTTAATTTTTAGTCTATGCATGTCTTTATCAATGAGATACATATCTTGTAGGTAACAGATAGAGGGTTTTTTATTCAGTCTGCTAGTCTATGTCTCTTGATTGAAGAATTTAATCCATTAATATTCAATGTTACTGATATTTCTGGACTTGTCCCTACCTTTAAGTTGGCCATTGTCTGAGTTGTATTTATTCTCTTATTTCTGGCTGTTCATTCTTGAATTTTACTGGAACAAACACTCTCTTCAGAGTTTCTTGAAGAATTGGTTGGGTGTTGACAAATTCTTTCAGGTTTTGTTTATCTATAAAGATTTTAATATTTTTTCCACATATGAAGGATAATCTTGCTGGATATGATAATCTTGGTTGAAATTGCTTCTCTCTTAACACTTTCAATTTGTCTTCCCATTCTTTCCTTGCTTTCTTGCTTCTGATGAGAATTCTGCTGTTAGCCTTACCTTTGTAAGTCACTTAACATTTCTCTCTTGCCTGTTTTAATGTTTTGTATTTATTTGTGATCTTGGTCAGTTTGGCTAAGATGTGCCTACAAGAGGATATTCTTGGGTCAATTCTATTTCAGGTCCCTTGGGTCTAGATGTTTGAGTCCTTCTCTAGACTTATAAAGTTTTCTTCCAGGATTTTGTTGAATAGATTTTCAATGCTTTTATTATTTTCTTCACCTCTGGGATACCAATTATTTGGATGTTTGGATGTTTAATGGAATCTAGTATTTCTCATATACTATCCTCATTTTTTGTTATTCTCTCTATATTTTTGATATTTTATTCCTAGATCCGAAGTTTTGTCTTTTGCATCCAAGATAGTCTTAAGCATGGTCTAATTGGCTTTAACATATAAACATATATTATATATATAAATTTGTTTAACATTCATTCACTGTAGATCATTACAACATACAAAATGGGATTTTCCATCCAGAGTACACTGTATATTGTCTCAGTCAAGCACATCAACAAACATATTGTCAGCAAATAATTTTCCATTTCTTGTTTCTTGTATGTTTTGCTTTCCCCCATCCTTGATTCCCTATTTCTTATCCTCTGCCATCTCCCACTCTCCTCCCACACCATCTCTGATATGTATGTATACTTTCTATACTGTTTTACCCCCACATTTTAGTGAATTACTAAAGACCTTAATTTAAATATTTTCATAGCAAACACAGCTGATATATACATTTCCATGGACATAAGTCTAACTTTAGGCATCCTATAAAGCAGCACCTACCTGAGGCTATATATCTTACTGCAGTCATTGAATAGATAATTTTTTCTGAAACTTTTTTTGGTAACTTAATTTACATTCTTTTCCTAAGCATCATCACAGCATACAAAATGTGATTTCCCATCCAGAATATACTGCATAGTGACTTGATCATGCATATTATTATCAAAAATTTTCCATTTCTAGTTCCTAGAATTTTTTACCCCTCTTTTTGACCCTCTGTCCTTTCCCACCCTCTTCTCACACTATCTCTGGTGTCTACAATTGTCTTTCATCCCTTTCCAACCCACATTGTATTGATCACACAATGTCTTACATAATCTAACTACTTTCAATAGTAAGTTCACTCGGTACCATTAAGAAAACCAGTTTTAACTTAAATCAAAAATATGCCAAGGAACTTTGCTTCAAGCCAGGAAACAGATTAGCATTCTGTTCAAATGGTAGGTGCATGAACCTATCTGTATCATGTACTTTATCTTCTGTTCTTGTTCAATTTTCCTGATTAAGTTCTGGGATACAATATTCAACTCCAGACTTGTCCCTATGATTTAGTTGGCCACTTTCTTAGCTTTTGAACTCTTATTTCCATGTGTCTGTGTTTAATTTTCCTGATATAGCACCACCTTGAGAACTTCTTGGAGATCTGGTCTGGAGCTGGTAAATTTTTTCAGGTTTTGTTTATCTGAGAATGTTCTTGTCTTTTCTTCCCACATGAAAAATAATCTTGCTGGGTACAGTATTCTAGGCTGAAATTGCTTTTCTTTTAACACTTTGAATATATTTTCCCATTCTTTCCTCGCTTGCATTGTTTCCAATGAAAGATCTACTGTCAGCCTGATGGGATGTTCTTTGTAGGAAATTTTATGTTTTCTCTCATCGATCTTAGTATCTTGTCTTTGTCTGTGGTTTTGGTCAACCTGGCTATAATATGTCTTTGAGAATATCTTCTTGGATTGATTCTATTTGGGGTCCTTTGTATTTCTTGTGACTGGATCTCTGAATGCCTCCCTAGGTTTGGAAAGTTTTTTTGCAGGATTTCATGGGAGATTCTATTTTCTATATGATCTAGTCTGCTTTTAATACTTTCCAGGGAGATTTTGACTTCCTGTATTATAGTCTTCATTTCTAACAGTTCTGTTTGATTCTTTTGTAAAGTGTGTAATTCCCCTTTTAGATCTTACAAGAATTTCCTCATATCCTGGAACTCGTCAACTTATTTCTCCTTTCTCTTTAGCAATTCATTGTCTCTCTTCTCTTCCATCTCTGTTAGCTTTGCCATTATAAATACTCTGAATTCTTTTTTTTTTTTTTTTTGAGAGATTTTCACTGTAGGGCGTGTGCGACAGAAAGCGAGAAATCACCCCTCAGTGGGGATGGTCACGCCGCAATCCCTTCTCCTCCATTCTCCTCTCGGGATCTTGGGCACACACGCACATGCGCCCGGCGGCGTGAGTTTTAAGCCACCGGGTCCGGGACACGAACCGCGGTTGACTACGTGGGAATCCAGCGACATAGCCATTACGCTAACTGCTGGTTCCCAATACTCTGAATTCTTTATCAGACATTTACATGATTTTCACTGAACTGCTTGTGGATGAAGTGTTATTCTTTTCCCTTGGAGGAGAGGTATTTCCTTGCTTTCCCATATTTCTTATGGTCCTGTGGTGATTTCTTCTCATCTGGTGGTTGGTGTGTTTCCTTCTTATTCTTGAACTTCAGTCTGAATGTTCAGAAGCTGGAAGAAAGAGGTGATCTGGAATCTCTTTGCCATTCTGTTGTTATTGCTGCTGCAGCAGATTCAGTAGATATTGAGGAATATTTTAACCCTATTAGTATTTGGATATTTAGCTACAGTACCCTTAGATTCGTCTAGTTTGCAGGGGCCATGAGGAATCATCTTCAAGGCTTTAAATATGTTGAAAACATTTTTTATTTCCTGTATTAAAGAAATCATCTCTAGCAGAATCATTTGATTTTTTCTCATGGTGGCTATTTCTTTTTTCAAACCATATAATGATTTCCTCATTTCCTGGAGTTTGTTGTCTTTTTCTTTTCTAACTCAGTTTTTGTCACTATGAATGTTCTGAAATTATTTCTGACATTTTGGTAACTTTTGTTTTTTTCAAGAAATGGAGGAGAGCTATTATGTCCTTCTCGTGAAGTCATAGTTTCTGGTATTTGTTTGTTTGTTTGTTTTTCCAGACTTGAGTCTCTTCTGCAACGTCTAGCCATTGGGTGATGTGTTTACTTTTGGATACATTTTTGGAGAATATTTCTGCCACTGGGAAAAAGTTTGCTTGCCACTGGGAAAAAGTTTGCTTCCCTTTTGCTGTGGCTCACCTTTATGATGAAGTCTCTCCTCTGCTGTGTTTATCAGTGTGGTCCCCATGGGAGGAGTTTTCTCTTCAAGTTCCTGAAAAGCAGTATCTCCTTTTTTGTAGGTGGTTCAGTATAGAGCGAGGATCCCTGGAAGTCTCACGATGCTAGGATGTTTGAAAAATATGGTTTTAGACCTCTCAAGTCCCTCTGGGTGGATGGAGGATAAAGAGATTATGACAAATAAGAATGAAGAAAAAGAATATGAAAGGGGAATAAAGAAAAAGTATGGTATGAGATTTCAGTAGGAGCAGCACATGGAAGTAGGCTTTGTCAACAGCTTCCCTATAGGGTAAGCAGAAGTAAAGAATTAGCAAAAGAAAGAAATAAAAGCCTTCCTTGCTGGTGGGGAGCAGGGGTTGGGGGAGAGCTCTGAAATTCTGAGTTGTATTTGGAGCTGGAGCTGAGTCCACTGATTGGCCCTGCCTCAGTTTCCCTGACTGGACTAGGGGCTAAGGATGAAGTGGGCTCTACTTGAGAAATGAGAGGTGCCCTATGTGGTAAATAGAGGTCTGAACTCTGCCATTCTGTTATCTTACAATCAATTTTGTACTTCTAAAAGTCATTTTGTAGTATCTTAACCAGTGTAATTTATTTTTTAATATGCCAAAGCTAGGGAGTATCTGTTTCTTTTTAAGAGAGATTTTGCTATAAACATTGATGTGCAAGGACTTTTCTGATTATGTGTTCTTCTGTCCTTTGGGTAGATATGAAGGAGTAGAATTGCAGGGTCATATGGTAGTTCTACTTTTAGAATTTTGCAGAATCCCAAATTGTTCTTCACAGAGGCTGGACAGATGAATGGATAGAAAAACTGTAGTACATATACTCTGGAATACTATTCAGCCATAAACAAACAACATACCCTGGCTTTTGACAAAAAGTAGATAAATATGGAAGATTTACTGCTGAGTGAAGCAAGCCAGGCTATGAAGAAGAGGCATCGTCCACTTAATTTATACCAAGTGTCTGCACTCTATGACTAAAACTGACTGACTAAAGGATATAGGAACACAGTTTATAGATGTAAATACCAGATATAGTGTGTGTGAAAGAGGAGGGTCTGAGGAAGGACATTTAGAAGAAAAGTAGGGAGGCAAAGCATTAATAAGACAAAGATATGTGATATTATCTGTTGAAGATATTTTATAGTATCAACTATATTTTATTTTATCAACTGTACTAGGGAGAAATGTTCACCTCTTGAAATATCCATTTTGTAGACCAAGTAATAATGTGATTGAATGTATAAAAGAAAATTAAAAAAAGAAATAAAATTAAAAACATTTTTTTGTTAAAAGTTGTAGGCTCATGTAGTAGAGACAGAGAAAGGAAGAAAGAAGTCACCCTTGGGGGTGATAGCTGCACAGTAGTCCCTTTGCCTCTATTCTCTTCTTGGGATATTGGGCAGACATGCATACATGCCTGCTGTTAATTTTAAGTAGCTGGGTTTAGGACTCACCATGATTAGTAAGTCCAGGCATCTGCTGGTCTCATTTCATTAAAAATTACTTTTTATTGTATTTTCTTAAGAGAGTTTTTCTCTATAGGGCATGTGTACTGCCTGAACAACTAGAGAGAGACTGGCAGAAAGTGAGAAATCACTCCTCCCCCAGGTGGGGGCATGGCCACACTGCAATTCCTTTTCCTCTATGCTCCTCCCAGTATTTTGGTCATGCACACACATATGCCCAGCATAAATTTTAAGTCATAAATTTTAAGATCTGGAACTCAAATCACAGTTGACTATGTGAGAGTCCAGTGACTTACCATTATGCTATCTGCTGGTCTGTTAAAAATTACTTTTGCCCACTCCATTCTTTCAACCTCTAGGCCAAGAACTCCAAGGGAGGACTGCCTCCTGTAGCTCCCAGGACCCCCAAGTCAGAGACTCCTCTGTCAGCCAGGAACACCCATAGCCCTACAGACACCCAGTCCCATCTTTCAACCACTGGGCCAGAAACTCCAAGGGAGCACTGCCTCCCATAGCTCCAGTCCCAGGACCCCCAAGCCAGAGACACCTCTGTCAGCCAGGTACACTTTTTTTTCCCCCTTCCCCTCTTCTTTCATTTGTAAATTTCTCCCTTCTCATTACCACATAGGAATGCCCTTAGGCGTACAGACACCCTACTCCCATCTTTCAACCCGTGGGTGAGAAACACCAAAAGAGGACAGTCAACCATAGCTCCAGTCCCAGGATCCCCAAGTGAGAGACCCCTCTCTCTGTCAGCCAAGTACACTTTTTTCCCCTCTCTCCTTCTCCTCTTCTTTCATTTGTAAATTTATCTCTTCTCATTACCACATAGGAATGCTCTCAGTCCTACAGACACACCACTCCCATCTTCCTATACAACTCGGAGCACACTAGTGCAAACTGTGACTTTTTCTTTATTCTCCCTATTATTTTCTTCCCACTCATTTGGTCCTTAATCTGTTTATCTACACCATCACTGGCCATTTAGCTAGGTCTAGAATTATAGTTCTGAAATAATCTAGTATTTTAAGACTCTCTGGGATCTTCCCTTTCACTGAACCACCTGTAAATAAGGAGATACTATTTTGGACACCAGAAGAGAATACTTTTCCTTGGATCACATTGCTAAACACAATAGAAGGGAGACTTTGGCACTCTTAATTCCATAGCAAAAAGGAAACACTCTTGCTCCTATTTGAGGAAACTTTCTCTTAAAAGGTATTTCAAAGGGAACACATCTCCCAATAGTTAGAAGTAGAAGAAACTCAGGTTTGAATAAAGCAGGAAATATGTCTCCATCAAAAGAACACAGTAGCTCCCTTCCTTTTCTTGAAAAAAATAGATGTTACCAAAATGCCCAAGATAGAATTTAGAACATTCATGTTGAACAAATACTATGAGCTGGAACAGAAAAAAGACAATGAACAACAGGGGATGAGAAAGTCCTTCCACAATATGAAGGAAGAAATGGACACGCTAAGAAAGAATACGATGGAACTATTAAAGGTGAAGTCTGGAATACAGGAAATCAAAAACTCTCTCAAAAGTATTAAAAGTCTATTAGACCATGATGAAGGTCAAATCTCTGATGTAAAAGATAAAACTTCTGACCTAGAGAAAACCACCAAAAAGATAGAGAAAATAACAACAACAACAAAAAAAACCCATGAAGATAACATATGAGAAATACTAGATTCCATTAGATGTCCTAACATCTGAATAATTGGTATCCCAGAATATGAAGAAACTAATAAGGGAATGGAAAACTAATTCCATGAAAACTTTAAATAAAATTTCCCAAGTACAGAGAGGCACTCAAGCATCCAGACCCAAGAAATGCAAAGGACCCCAAATAGAATCAACCCCAGAAGATCTTCCTCAAGGCACATCTTAGCCAGGCTGCCTAACATCACAGATAAAGACATGATACTAAAACTGACAAGAGAGAAACGAGAAGTAACTTAAAAAGGATATCCCATCAGACTTAACAGCAGACCTCTCATCAGAAACAATGTGAGCGAGTGAAGAATGGGAAAATATATTCAAAGTGTTAAGAGAAAAGCAATTTCAACTAAGAATACTGTACCCGGCAAGATTATCCTGCATATGGGAAGAAAAGACAAGAACATTCTCAGATAAACAAAACCTGAAAGAATTTA
>NW_006204675.1:697250-701975 GCF_000334495.1 Tupaia belangeri chinensis | reverse complement strand
GCCAGGGACAATGGGGGAGGAGGATGGGACATAGCAGAGGGTGGGGGATGGGGAATCAAGGATGGCAAAACAAAAGACAAGGTATGCAGGACATAAGAATTGGAAAATTATTTTGCTGAGAACATGTATGTTGATGGGCTTGATTGAGCCAATGCACAGTGTAGTTTGGATGGAAAATTCATTTCTGTGTTGTGATGGTGTATAGTGAATTAATGTAGAAAATGAATAATAAAAAAAAGCCAAAAATAAAAAAAAAAGAAGAGAGAAAGGAACCAGTTGAGTCAAATCTGAAATGAGGCTGGTAACACAATATACATAGTAGAAATTCAAAACATCATTAGAGGATACTTTGAGCATCTATTTGCTAAGAAACAAGAAAGCTGGATAAGAGGGACCAATTTCTGGACAAATATAATCTACCAAGATTGAACCAGGAGAATATAGAAAGTCTGAAGAGGTCCATAACAACCCAGGAGACTGAATCAGTAATAAACAACCTCCCAACAAAGAAAAGCCCTGACCCTGATGGATTCACCTCTGAATTTTACAAAACTTTCAAAGAAGAGTTAACTCCCATTCTGCTCAAGTTATTTCTAAAGATCCAAAAGGGTGAATCTCTCCCTAATTCATTTTATGAAGTCTTTATCACCCTCATCCTTAAAACAGATAAGGACAGGACAAGGAAGGAAAAGTATAGACCAATATTTCTGATTAACATAGACACAAAGATTCTTAACAAGATATAGCAAATAGTATTCAACAACTTATAAAAAAAAGATCATACACCATAATCAGGTAGGCTTTATTCCAGGAATGCAAGATTGGTTCAACATACTCAAGACCATAAATGTAATACATCATATTAACAGGAATAAGGATAAAAACCAAATGGTCATATCGATTAATGCAGAAAAAAAGCATTTGATAAGATACAACATCCCTTTATGATCAAGACTCTCAGCAAAATTGGCATAGAAAGGCCATTTCTCAATACAATGAAAGTCATCTATGAAAAACCCATAGCGAACATCATCCTCAATGAGAAAAGCTGAAATCTTTCCCACTAAACACAGGAACAAGACAAGGATGCCCATTGTCTCCACTCCTTTTTTTTTTTCTTTTAGGGGAAAAGGTAAAAAATGATTTAGTAGATCAAAAATATGTATTAACCATGTGTTTCACTGGTTCTATTTTAAGGAGATGGAATATTTCTGCAAATTATTTAGTGAGTAGGCTCACATTGACCAGAGAGACAAAAGCAAGGCCAGTAGTCATTGGGACAGGTGGTGGGGAAAATAATTTTAGTGATACCCTGTTGTCTCTCTCTCCCTTCCCAGTGATTGCCTTGTTTGGAAAAAGCTTTCTTAGCAGTGAAAGGTGATGGGTCATATGTAAAGAGTTGAGGTGTCATCAAAGTCTTCAAGGAAGTGCATAGAATGAAAAAAAAAAAACAACTAAAACTATGCATGGATTTAATTTTTTTTTTTTACACCAAAACACACTTCCATCTTTTCAGGAAGTTTTCAAAGTTCCGTTGTGTATGACAGAGTGTAGAAAAGTAAACATCTTGATCTTTGACTGTGAATAGTCATGGAATCCTCGAGGATCTCTTTCCTCTTGAACCCAGTAGTCTGCTTCACCCAGCTCACCTGTAGCTCTTTTGGAGGTTGGTCCCCAAGGTCTGTTCATGTGCTTTCCTGATCTTGGGCTCTAGGTTTCTACAAGGTGTATTTTTTTCCTTTTATTTATTTATTTTTACATTTTTCCATAAATATTTCCTTTACATATCAAAAAAATTTAGCTCATACTCCACTCCTTTTTAATATACAACTGGAAGTCCTCACCAATGCAATCAGAAAAGGGGACAAAAATAGGGTATTTAAATAGGAAATGAAGAGGTGAAACTCTCTCTATTTGCAGACGACATGATTGTATATATAGAAGACCCAATGGTCTCCATGGAAAAATTACTGGAAGTAATACATGATGAGTAAAGTCTCAGGATATAAAATCAACATACATAAATCAATAGCATTTCTATATATGAATAACAGGCAGACTAAGATAGAACTGAAAAAAAGTTATTCCGTTTACCATAGCCAGCAAAAGTATACTATATTTAGAAAAAAATCTAACTAAAGAAGTTAAAGACTTCCACAAGAAAAACTATGAGAAACTTAAAAAAAGTAATTGAAAATGACACAAAAAAATGGAAGGACATCCCATATTCATAGATTGGAAGAATATAATCAAAATGCAATTCTACTCAAATTAATCTACATATTTAATGCAATGCCAATCAAAGTACTAGACACATTCTTCACAGATTTAGAAAAGACAATCATAAAATTCATCTGGAATCATAAAGGACCCTGTATTGCCAAAGCAATTCTACACAAGAAGAGTGGAGTGGGAGGCATCTCTCTCCCTGATCCAAAAGTATACTACAAAGCTGTAGTAATCAAAACAGCATGGTACTGACACAGAAACAGACAGGTGGACCAATGGAACAGAATAGAGTCCCCAGAAATAAATGCCCAAACATACAGTCAACTGATCTTTGACAAGGGGTACCAGTCAATCCAGTGGGAAAAGGAAAGCCTCTTCAGCAAGTGATGCTGGAAAAACTAAATTTCCACTTGCAGAAAGATGAATCTGGACCCCTACATCTCACCTTTGACAAAAATCAAGTCAAGGAGGATCAAGGATCTAAATTTAAGACCTCAAACTATAAAGCTGCTCCTGGAAAACACTGGGGATACTCTGGGAGACATTGGCTTCTTAAATAAGACTCCCAATGCACAGTCAGTGGATAATCCCCAAAATAGACAAGTGGGATTACATACGACTAAGAATTTTCTGCATGGCAAAAGACATAGCAATTAATGTGAATCAACAGTTCTCAGAATGGGAAAATATTTTTTTTTTAAATTTGCATCAGATAAGGGACTGATAACCAGAATACACAAGGAACTAAAGAAGCTGTTTGGAAAAAAGGTGATCAACCCTATTAAAAAATTGAGAGAAGGAGTTGAAAAAAAAAAAAAACCTCTCTCTAAAGATGACATATGAATCGCCAAAAGACATATGAAAAAATGTTCAACAACCCTCATCGCAAGGGAAATGCAGATAAAAAAAACAATGAGGTACCACCTAACCCCAGTCAAAATGTCTAAGATTAAAAAACAAAAGTTGATAAGTGTTGGTGGGGTTGTGGTGAAATGGGAACTCTTTTACACTCCTGGTGGGAATGTAAATTGGTCCAGCCACTGTGGAGAATAATTTGGAGATTCCTCAAAAATCTACAAATAGATCTACCATATGATCCAGCAATCCCATTTCTTGGCATCTACCCAAAGGACAGAAGAATTTCTCATTGGAAAAGTGCTTGCACATCGATATTTATTGTGACACTTTTCATGATTGCTAAATCATGGAACCAGCCCAAATGCCCCCGTATGGAGGGCATCTTACTAATTTTCACACTCCTAAAAACTGTGGCATATATACTCTATGGAATACTACTCAGCCATAAAAATCAACAAAACCCTGGCTTTTGACAGAAAGTGGAAAAATATGGAAGATTTACTGCTGAGTGAGGCAAGCCAGGCTATGAAGGAGAGACATTGTATGTCCCCACTTAACATATACTGAATGTCTGCACTCTATGACTGAAACTGATTGACTAACAGTTGTACAAACACAAGAAATGGGTGTGAATGTCAGATGAGGTTTATGTGGAGGAGTAGGGCCTAACAAAGGACATTTGGAGAAGGCTTACGGAGGTAGAGCATTGACGGGATGGGGAAGTGTGGTGTTATCTGTCGAAGCTATTTTGATCAACGGGACTGGGGAGAAATGTTCACATATTGAAATGTGCACATTTTAAGCTAAACAATGTGATTGAATGTATATACAAAACCAAATAAATTTAATTAAAAAATAACCAAAAAAAGGGAATAATATATGAATAATACAAGATACCATTAAATGCCCAAACATCCAGAACCTCGATATTCCCAAAGGCGATGAAACTAATAAGGACATTTATAACCTATTTCATGAAATCCTGGAAGAAAACTTTCCAAACCTAGAGAGGCATTCAAACATCCAGATGCAAGAAATACAAAGGACTCCGCAGAGAATCAACCCAAGATCTTCTGTAAGGCACATCATAGTCAGATTGACCAAAACTACAGACAGAGACAAGATACTAAATTTGACAAGAGAGAAATGTTAAGTAATCTTCAAAGGATATCCCATCAGTCTAATATGGGCCTCTCATTGGAAACAATGCAAGCAAGGAAAGAATGGGAAGACATACTGAAAGTGTTAAGAGAGAAACAATTTCAGTCAAGAACACTATACCCAGCAAGACTATTTTTTGTATAAGATTAAAAAAAAAAGATAAAATCATTCTCAGGTAAACAAAACCTAAAATAATTTATCAACACCAGACAAGCTCTCTAAGAAGTGCTAAAGTGAGTGCTATACCAGGGAAACTGAAGTCACACAGAAAATAGAGTACAAAAAACAACCAAGAGAATGGCCAGCCTAATGGTTGGGACAAGTCCAGAGGTAAATGTTAACTTTCAGAGTTTTAACGGCAAGAACAGACCAGAATAACACATAACACTGCAAATTGAATATAAGAGTGACTGACTTGTAAAATAAAATTCCTTTAGACTAAAAAAAAAATAATTACTTTTAAAAAAGAATTGGTGG
>NW_006204675.1:695067-697175 GCF_000334495.1 Tupaia belangeri chinensis | reverse complement strand
TTGAAACTTACATCTCTGCTTTCTACTTACATTTTTAAAAATTAAAAAAATATATTTGATTTTATTCATTCATTCATTCGTTTATTTTAATTTGACCAGAGAGAGAGAGGAAAATACAGAGAGAAAGTGAGAAAGTAAGCCACCAGGTCCTGGACTCAAAACGTGATTGGCCATGTGGGAGTGGCCAGCATCTTAACCACCACATCACCTTCTGGTCCCTTCTAGTTTCATATTTTTCTCAGTTTTATAAAATCAGACTTGCCATAGTTTGACCTTTACTATTAATCTCTCAAATGATAAAATCTTACTAATTTTCACACTCCTAAAACAAGAAATCATGCACCAGTGGGGATGGCCACACTGTAGACCTTTCTCCTCCATTTTCCTTTAGGGATCTTGGGCATGCATGCACATGCACCAGAAGGAGTTTAAGCAGTGGGTCTAGGACTCAAACTGTGGTCAAATACATGGGAGTCCAACAATGTAGCCATGCCATCTGCTGGTCCCAAATATTTGTTTTATAGAAATATCACATGATATTTATTCACAAGGAAATATATATATATATATATAAGGTGTTTCTACTCTTAGCTATTTCTGCTATGAGTAGTGCTGCTATGATTTATGTACATGTTTTTATGGGTATAATTATTTTATTTCTTATAGCTATATTTCTACTCATACAACTGCTCAGTCATATGGGAATGCTAGGTTTAAATGTTTGAGAAATTGTCACACTGTTCTCCAAACTATGTGAATATTTTTTTTTTTTTTTAGAAATTTACATTTAATCAGAGTATGTCTTTGGAGCATACAAAATGATTTTTCTCTGCATGAATACAGAATATATTAGTCCAAAAATATTACTATATACATTACAAACTGATCTTCATTCTGTGTCTTTTAAATATTTTACTCCTTTTATTTTCCTTAATGATCTCCAGTTCCTTTTTCTTCATTTTCTGCCCTCACCCCATATTGTTCCTAATATCCACAATTACTCTCCATACTTTTATACCTTTCAATTTTTCATTTACACAGTGTAGACATTCAGTATATTAATTAGGGCCTTACAATGCTTCTCTTTCATTATTTAGTTTTCCTCACTTAGCATTAAATCTTCCATATCCATCTACTTTTTATCAAATGCTGGATCTCGTCTTTTATGGATGAGTAGAATTTTATAATGTATATATGCCACATTTTTTTTCAGCTCATTCACCTGTCTTGGACATTTGGGTTGATTTCATGTTTCAGCAATTGTAAATAATGTTACAGTAAATGTGGATGTTTAGATGTTTTTCCAGCTGAGAGTATTCCTATACTTTGCTATATACTCAGGAATAGAATTGCTGGATTTTATAGATTACTATTTATAAGTCTTTGAGTAACCTCTATATTTTTCTCCATAGTGCACTAATTTACATTCCTCCCAATAGTTAGAATGAAAGATTCAAACTATATGAAGATCTCAGGAAAGCCATAAAAAGCATTTGATAAAATATAATATTGCTTCATGATTAAGGCTCATGGCAAAATTGGGATAGAAGGGACATTTCCCAACACGAAAAAGCCATATATGAAAAATAAACAGCTAACATTAAGCTGAAAACTAAAAGACAAGGCTGCCCTCTTTCTCTACTCCTTTTCAATATAGTATTGGAATTTCTAGTCAATGCAATTACACATAAGAGTAATATCAAAGACATTTAAATAAAGAAAAATTGAAAGTAAAACTTTGTCACAGTAATTTTAAAAGTATGTGTTTCCCACAGGTCTGTGTTCACTGGAGAAATAGAGAGACATTGAGATGGAAAGTGAGAAATCAACACCTGGGAAAGAATAGCCATATCACAATCCCTTCTCCTCTATTGTCTTGAGATTTCAGGCATGAACTCACATGTGCCTGGCATGATTTTTAAGTTACAAAGTCCATGACTCAAAACATGATTGGCCAGGGAACCAGCAGTTAGTGTAATGCCTATGTCGCTAGACTCCCATGTAGTAGATCGTGGTTCGTGTCCCGGACCCAGTGGCTTAAAACTCGCACCGGGCGCCTGTGCATGCGTGCCCAAGATCCCAAGAGGAGAATGGAGGAGAAGGGATTG
>NW_006204675.1:688589-695006 GCF_000334495.1 Tupaia belangeri chinensis | reverse complement strand
TGTCTCTCTCTGTCTGTCTGGCGAGTGCACAAGCCCTATAGTGAAAATCTCTCCAAAAAAAAAAAGAAAAAGTAATTGACCATATGAGAACCTAGTGCTTTTTTTTCTTTTTTTTTTAAAAAAGCATATTTTGTTGTTGGACACATGCTCACTGAAGATGCAGAGAGAGACAGAAAGTGAGAAGCCATTTCCTGGAGGGGAGAGGTGAGCATGACACATTTTCTTCTCCTTCATCCTCTTCTTGAGATTTTGGGCACACATGCATACACACCAGCCATAAGTTTTAAGCTACTGGGTCTGGGAATTAAACCACAGTCAACTCTGTAGGACTCCAGTGATGTAACTATTATGCTATCTGCATCTGCCATCTGTCCTGGGTATCTAGTGCCTTAACCACCATACCACATGCCTGTCACTGTAAAGTTAAGCAATTATTTCTTTTTTCAAATTCTGCCATTTACTTTAAATTTAAGTTGTTTCTCAGGTAATCTGTATATTTTTCAGCAGCAGTTTTATTTTTGAATTTATGTTTAATAAATTTTATACTTCTAAACATAAGCAAAAAATACAAAAGTATAATGAGCAAAATTCTTCTATTTAATCCTAAATCTGCATTAAAGAAAGTGGTAATTTTATAAAGCAAACTAGAGGGGCCAGCAGTTGGTGTGGTAGTTAAGGTCCTGGACTCACACATGGCCAACAACAGTTCTAGTGCGAGACATGGTGACTTTAAATTCACACTGTGTGAGTGTGCATACATGCTTAAAATCCCAGGAGGAGAATGGAGATGCACAGCTCCCCAGAGAGTGACTTCTCACTTTTCCTCTTACTGTTTCTTTCTCTTTCTTTGGTGAGTAGGTGTGCACTATAGCAAAAACAAACAAACAAACAAATACAGGGGACTCAGAGCAGGATAAACCTAAATGTTAGGCTGATCTTTACTAATGTGTCCCTTTCTTCTTTTTAAAAAGTAGGGTCAGGACCAACAGATTCCCTGGTGGTTACAGTGCATGACTGACTACAATTCAAGACCTGTATCTAGCACCCTGATTTCTCTCTGTGATGAGACAAAGAAATAAATTATTTAGATGGAAATTAATTAAAAGATGGTAAAATGAACTGAACAAAAATCTTTATAAGAAAAACATACTAAGAGCCAAAAAGCATATGAAGAAATTTTTAACATGCCTCATGATAAGGGCAATGCAGATTAAAATCACAGTGAGATTAAAAAAATCTTTAATGGTGAATATTAAAAATACAAAAAGAAATAAGTATTGGTGGGGTTGTAGTGAAAGGGAAACTAGTTCTTCTATTCTGATGGAAGGAATGTTTACTGATTCAGCTACTGTGGAAAACAATATGGAGATTCCTCAAAGACCTACAAATTACAGTAACATTTGACTCAGCAATCTCACTTCTACCCAAAGGACAGGAGAATTCTGTCAGAAAATCAGTTACACATCAATGTTTATTGCAGCATTATTCATGATAGCCAAGACATTGAACCAACACAAATGTCCACAAACAGATGAATGGATGAAATAAGTGTGGCACATATATTCTATGGATTATTACTCAGCTATAAAATACAAGACCCTGGCATTTGATAGAAAGTGGAAAGTATGGAAGATCTACTGCTGAGTGAAGTGAGCCAGGATATGAAAGAAAAATATTGTATGCATCCACTTAATATATATCAACTATCCACACTTTATGGTAGATATTAAAATATTGGAGTACATAAAAGTGAAAATAGTTATGGATGCTGAAGACAGAGTGGAATGGGGAGGAGGATAGAAAAAAAGAGTGTAGAGAAGAATAGCAAGAGAACAAATAGAGAGGCACTAGTGAGGTGCAGAAATGGATTATCACCTGTAGATAGTATGTATAGTAATCTCAACTAGACTGATCTAAGTGTTTAACGTTAGGTAAATTCTTTTTACAAGCCAAATGATATATTGTGTTTGAAGTTTTTAAAATTAGAATAAATAATAATAATCCGAATAAAATATCTTTACTGATATGCATGGTAATCATGCTGGAAAAAGAAATGTAATACAAATGTAAAGTTATATGTGATTAAATGTAATATAAAAATAAAAAAGATATGCCAAATATCTGTAGTTTATAGCAGAAACTGAAAGACTTGTAGATAAAATAGAAGAGATGACAAGTGTAGATAGAAGAGAATGTATAGGAGGTAGTGGACAGTTTAGGAACAGAGGGAGTAGCTCAGAAAAATAAATATTTAACAGAACAAATAATGACAAGTCCTATGAGAGTGATGTGTACAATAATATCTTTAACTTGATATGCATTCCATAATGCATATATGCTTTGAAAACCACATTGTATGTTGTAAAGATGTACATACATAACAAAATTTAAATGTATACAATAAGACTTACATTTCTGTTTTCTGTTATAAGCTGGAGCATAAAGATTAGTTTCTTAAAAGAGAATTTATTGAGAACAGCTAATGGTATAATAATTGCTTCACTTTCACATGGCTATCTGTGGTTTAAATGTTGGACTCAGCAGCTTAGAAATCATTCTGGATGCATGTGTGTGCATGCCCCATATCTGGAGAGGTGAATGGAGGAGAAGGAATTATGGCATAGCCATTTGGGGGGGGGTGGTTTCTCACTTTCTTTCTCTCTAATTATGTCTTTCCAGTGAGTAGAAGTGTCCTATAGAAAAAAAACTCTAAAACAGAATTTTTTTCAACTTTCTGTAGGTCATGTGCACTTATCAGGGAAAAGTAGAAAAGCAAGTCACCAGGTCCAATACTCAAACCATGGTCAGCCATATGAGAGTCCAGTGCCTTAACCACCATGCCATCTGCTAGCACCAAGAATAATTTTTAAAAGTTAAAGTTAGGGGACTGGCAAATGGTATAATGGTTATGTCACTGGACTCCCACCTGGCTGACTGTGATTCCCAGACTTGGAGGCTTGAAACTAATACCAGGTGAATGTGTGTGTTCCCCAAATCCCAAGAGGAGACTAAAGAGAAAGGATTGCAGCATGGCCATCACCCCATAGGGTAATTTTTCACTGTCTTTCTATTTTTCCATTAGGTGCCCACATCCTATAGCAAAAAGCTCCAAAAAATATAAAGACATGAAAGCTAGTTTATGACATAGTGGCTCAGACAGCTGGATCCCAAGTGCTCAGCTGTGGAATATTTTTATATATAAGACCTGTCCAATGATGCACATTGGTGGTTAAAATCTTACCAGTTAAAGTGTTAGAGTCAGGGCTAGCACATGGTGTGGCAGTTTTATCGCTGGATTCCACATAGGTGACTGTGGTTTGAGTCCCATACCCATTGACTTGAAACTCAATGCTGGGTGTATGTGAGTGTTTGCTCAAGATTCTGGAAGTAGAATGCACTGTGGCATGGCCATTCCCCTGGTAGGATGATTTCTCACTTTCTCTCTCTGTCTCTCTGTCTCTCTCCCTCTCTCTCTCTCTGTCTCTCTCCAGTGAGTGCATTTGTCCTAAGGCAAAAACATCTACCAAAAAAAAAAGGACTAGAGTCTACTCTTGGAACTTTTGCTTTATGTAAGTAAGTACCAATACCCTTAATGAATAAAAATGAAAAATTACCCACAAAATACTAGCAAATAGAATCTAACAGCACATTAAGATCATTATAGGTCCATTGGGTAGGTTTTATTTCAGGAATGCAAACATAGTTCAACATACTAAGTAAATTTTTTTGCTTTCTATGTGGTTTCAGTTCCACACACCGTGGCTTGAAAAACCATGCCAGTTACATGTCTATGTATGCCTAAGGTCCTGAGAGGGGAATGGAGAAATGCTTGTGGCATGTTCATTCTCCCCTGAGTGGTGAATTTTACTCCCACCCATCTGTTTCTCTCTCTTTTTTTATTATATATTTTAAAAATTGTTTATATACATTCAATCATATTTTGCTTACAATGTGAACATTTCAGTATGTGCACATTTCTCCCTAGTCTAGTTAATCAAAATATCTTCAACCAATAACACCACACCTCCCCATACTGTCAATGCTCTGCCTCTGTTTCCCTCTTCCAAATGTTCTTCCTTAGGCCTCACTCCTCCACACACACCACATCTGGCACTCACACACATCTCTTATGTTTGTACAACCTTTACTCAATCAGTTTCAGTCATAGTGTGCAGACGCTCAGTATACATTAGCTAGGGACATACGATGTCTCTGCATATTCTGGCTTTTCCCACTCAGCAGTAAATCTTCCATATTCTTCCGCTTTTCTGATTGCTTTGGTGAAGACTTCCAGTACTATGTTGAAAAGGAGTGGAGAAAGTGGGCATCCTTGTCTTGAACCCGATTTTAGTGGGAAAACTTTCAGCTTTTCTCCATTCAGTATTAAATTCGTGATTTTTTTTTATAGATAGCTTTTATTGTGTTGAGAAATGACCCTTGTATACCAATTTTGCTGAGCATCTTAAGCATAAAGGGATGTTGTATCTTGTCAAATGCTTTTTCTGCATCAATCGATATGACCATATGGTTTTTATCTTTTTTCCTGTTAATATGGTGTATTACATTTATGGTTTTGCGTATGTTGAACCAACCTTGCATTCATGGAATAAAGCCTACCTGATCATGATTTATAATCTTTTTTGTAAGTTGTTGGATATAGTTTGCTAGTACCTTGTTGAGGATCTTTGAGTCTGTATATCAAATGCTTTTTCTGCATCAATCGATATGACCATATGGTTTTTATCTTTTTTCCTGTTAATATGGTGTATTACATTTATGGTTTTGCATATATTGAACCAACCTTGCATTCCTGGAATAAAGCCTACCTGATCATGGTGTATGAATTTTTTCTTAATAAATTGTTGGATACGATTTGCTAGTATCTTGTTGAGAAGCTTCACATCTATATTCAACAGACATATTAATCTATAGTTTTTCTTCCTTGTCTTGTCCTTATCTGTTTTAAGGATAAGAGTGATAGAGTCTTCACAAAATGAATTATGGAGAGATTCACCCTTTTAGATATTTAGAAATAACTTTAGCAGAATGGGGGTGAATTCTTCTTTCAAAGTTTTGTAGAATTCACAGGTGAATCTATCAGGGCCAGGACTTCTCTTTGCTGGGAGGTTATTTATTACTGATTCAATCTCCTGGCTTGTTATGGGCCTATTCAGACTTTCTATATCCTGGCTCATTCTAGGTAGATTATATTTGTCCAAGAATTTGTCCATCTCATCCAGATTGCCTTGTTTCTTAGCATATAGATGTTCAAAATATCTTCTAATGATGTCTTGAATGTCCACTATATCTGTTGTTATATTACCAGCTTCATTGCAGATTTGATTCACTTTCTTCCTTTATGTTTTCTTCTTAATAAGTCTCACTAGTGGTATATCGATTATGTTAATCCTTTCCAAGAACCAGCTTTGACTTTATTTTCTGTAAAGTACGTTTATTTTCTATTTCATTTATTTCTGCTTGGATCTTTATTATTTCCTTTCTCCCTGAGTTTTTTTTTCCTGTCTTTTCCACTTCTCTGAGGCATAACGTTAGGTGATCCATTAGCCTTCTTTCCATCTTCTTTTAATGTGCTTTAATTGCTATGAAATCCCCTCTTATGACTGCTTTATCAGTGTCCCAAAGATTATGGAAACTCATGTCCTCATTGTCATTGGCTTCCATGAATAATTTTATTTCAGTCTTTATTTCTTCTATAGTAGTGGAGTCATTCAGGAGTAGGTTATTTTGTTTCCATGTACTTGGGTATTTTTAAGGATTTCTCTTGCAATTAAACTCAAGTTTAATTCCATCATGGTCAGAGATGATGCTGGATATAGTTTCTATGCCTCTGAATCTGTAGAGGCTTGCTTTTTGCCCTATGATGTAGACAGTCTTTGAAAAGGTTTAATGCAGGGTGAGAAAAAAAAGTGTATCTTGTGGTTTTTGGATGCAAAGTTCTGTAGATGTCTGTTAAGTCCATTTGATTTATGGTTGCATTTAGATCCTTTATCTCTTTACATATTTTTTGCCTAGATTATCTGTCCAGGGGAGATAGTGCAGTGTTGAGATCTCCAACAATTAGTGTGTTGCAGTCTATTTCCTCTTTTAGATCTAACAGTCTTTACTTCACATATTTGGGTGCTCTTGTGTTAGGTATATAGATATTTATAAGCATTATATCTTCTTGATCTATAGGGTCTTCTACTACGATATAGTGCCCTTGTCTGTCTCTTTGAATGATTTTTGTTTTAAAGCCTATTTTGTCAGAAATTAGTATCACAACTCCAGCCCTTTTTTAGTTCATATTTGCTTGGGAAATATTTTTCCAACTCTTCACTTTTAGCCTATGTATGTCTTTCTCCATGAGGTGGGTTTCCTGTAGGCAACAGACAAAAGGTTTCTGTTGTCTTATGCATT
>NW_006204675.1:681927-688484 GCF_000334495.1 Tupaia belangeri chinensis | reverse complement strand
CCACAGTCCCTTCTCCTCCATTCTCCTCTTGGGATCTTGGGCACACAGGCACACACACCTGGAATGAGTTTTAAGCCACCAAGTCCAGAACATGAACCGTGGTTGACTACATGGAAGTCCAGTGACATAGCCATTATGCTAACTGCTGGTCTCCCCCTGTGTATTTTGATTGGAGAATTTAGTCTGTTAATATTATCATAGATGTTACAGGATCTGTACCATCATTTAAGTTGGAAATTGTCTTAGTTGCCTTTTATTTCTTTGTTTCTGGCTGTTAATTATTTCGTTTTCCTCAAACAGTACTTTCTTCAGGGTTTCTCAAAGAGCTTGTCTGGTGCTGGCAAATTATTTCAGGTTTTGTTTGTCAGAAAATTTTAATACTTTTTTCTCATATGAAGGATAATCTTGCAGAATATAATAGTCTTGGTTGAAATTGTTTCTCTCTCAACATTTTCAATATGTCTTTCCATTCTTTCCTTGCATTGTTTCCATTGAGAGGTCTGGTGTTAGCCTGATAGGATGTCCTTTGTAAGTGACTTTTCATTTCTATTTTGCCAATTTTAGTATTATGTCTTTAGTTGTGGTCTTTGACAGTCTTGCTAAGATATGCCTTGAACAAGATCTTCTGGTGTTGATTCTATTTGGGGTCCTTTGTATTTCTTGGGTCTGGATGGTTGAATGCCTCTCTAGAATTGGAGTTTTTTCTTCCAGGATTTCAGGAATAGATTTTCCAAGCCATTATTAGTTTCTTCACCTTCTCGGATGCCAATTATTCTGATGTTTGGATGTCTAGTGGTGTCTAGTATTTCTCGTATATTATCCTCTTTTTTTGTTATTTTCTCAATCTCTTTTTTTCTAGGTCAGAGGTTTTATTTTATACATCAGAGATTCAATGTTCAGCATGGTCTAATCGACTCTTAATACCTTCAAGAGATTTGGTCACCATGAATATTTGAAATTCTTTGTCTGTCATTTTGGTAACATCAATATTTATGAGAGATGAAGGGGAGTTACCATTTTCTTTTGTTGGAGACATATTTCCTTGTTTATTCAGAACTTAGTCTCTTCTTCAACTTCTAGCCATTGGAAGATGTATTCCCTTTTGAAAAACTCTTAGTGGAGCATTTCTCTGACTAGGAGTGTTTCCTTTTGGAAATTGATGTTTGCTGAAGTCTCTCTTCTGTTGTTTTTACCAATGTGCTCTCAAGAGGGGAACTCTACTAAGGTGTCTGAAAAGCAGTATCTCCTTTTTCACAGGTGGATCAGTATAAGGGAGGATCCCAGAGAAACTTACCTTACTAGAGAATATCAGATATGTGATTCTAGACATGTCTAGTCCCTCTGGCAGGGTGAAAAATGAAGAGAAGAGAATAATGTAAGTTGAAATAAGAGACTACAGAGAAAACTAGAGAAAATGTCTAATTGCTAATGTGCAGCACATGATTTCACCAGAGGCCTGTAGCTGGACCTGGTGCCTGCTGCTGGGGAAAGAGAGGAGGCAGAAATAGGAATTAACAAGAGAATGGAGAGGCTAAAAGAAAAAAAAATGGAGAAAAATTCTAGCTACCTACTTAGGAGGTGGGACATTGGTCTGGGGAGTCTGGAAGTAAGGTGGGGGTTAGAGGTGACCCTGCCTCAGTATTCCTTGCTGGCTAGAGTCCTGTAGCTGGACCTTGTGCCTGATGCTGAGGAAAGGACCATATAGGAGGTGAGGTCTTGGGCTGTGTTTCTCTCTTCTAAGCATGTGTGCCCTACAGTAAAATATAATCAAACTCATCAAAATAAAATTGAATTAAATATAAAAAAAATTTCATCTGCCTCCTCAGCTCTGCCTGTCAGAAAAGCTGAGTTTCATTGCAAGTGAACATCTCATCAGGTGCTTCCCAAGCTCACACCTATAGCTTTGCCTTCAAAACCTGAGACTTTCCATCCCACGTGTCTCATGATGTGAGTCTCTTCAGTAAGTCATATATTTTTATCTCATGCCCAAATCATTGACCTGAAAGGTTGGTGGAGAAACCAAACACCAGAAGCTGCCTATAAAAACTTTACCTGGATGGATCTATAAGACAGAGCTATCAAATGTAACACACCTTGGATCTATGATTACTCTTCTCTTTGACACTACATAATGTAGTCTAACAGAAAGTGAATACTTGAGCAGATGACCAAAATCCAGAGACAGAAGAAACATGAACAAGCAAAGAAAAAACTCTTCCCCATAAAGAACAGTATGAATTTACCAACAACAACAACAACAATAAATAATTCACAGGAATATTAGAAAAAAAGGACTCCAGTACATTCAACATAAAAATATCTTCTGCTCAGCACATCATAGGCATATTGATAAAAATTAGAGAAAAAGACAACATTCTAAAAATTTCAAGAGAAAAACATCAGGTCACTAACAAAAGTTATCCAGTTTGGAAGAGCAGACCTCTCCAAGTAAAACAATGCAAGCAAAAAAAGAATGGAAAGACCTTTTCAAACATTAAAAGAAAATCCATAAAGTACTACACCTGATAATATTATCCTTCAAGGTAAGAAAAAATAAAACATTCTCAGATAAACAAACACACACAAAAAAATCACAACACCTACGCCACCTCCTCATGCTGTATTAAAGGGACTACTATACCAGGAAAACTAAAGAGAGACAAATGTAAATAAGAGAACAAAAAATAGCCCCAAAAAGTGCCTAACAGCATGTCAGAGATAAATGTGTAAATATTGATGACAATGTTCAATGTTAATGGATTAAACTCACCGTTGAACAAATAACTGGCTGAATGGACCAAAAAACAGAAGCCATGTATGTACTGTCTACCAGAAACACTAAGTACATATAAAGGATGAAAGTGAAAGATAGAAACAGGTATTCCATACAAACAAAAATAAAACACAGGCTGAAGCTGCAATGGTGATATCAGATAGAATAGATTTTAAGATAAAAACTGTAAGAAGAAACTGACCACTATGTAATTTTAAAAGAGCTAATCCACCAAGAAAATACAACACTTATCTAGCAACAACATATATCTAGCACCCAAAAATGTAGCACCTAAATATGTGAAGGAAACACTGCTAGACCAAATGAGAGACTGCAACATAATAATTATTGGGGAATATCAACATTCCTCTGTTGTCTCTGGACAGATAATCTAGACAAAAATAAGCAAAAGATACAAGATCTAAATGATACCATAAATCAAATGGACTTAACAGACCTCTATGAAACTGTCCACCCAACAACCACAAAACATTTTTCTCACTCAGACATGAAACATTTTTGTATACTGACTAAATCTTAGGGCACAAAAGAAGCCTTTAAAAGTTCAGAGCTACAGAAACTATATTCAGCATCTTCTTCAACCACAGGGAATTATACTCAAAAGTAACTGCAGAAACAAAACAAAACAAAAAACCTTGAAAATATACAAATACATTGAACCTAAGCAACCTACTCCTGAATGACTTCATAATTACAAAATAAATAAAAACTGAAATCAAGATTTTTTTAGATCAATAAAAACAAGAACACAGGTATGGGACACTGAAAAGGAGTCAGTGTCCTAAAAAAGAGGAATGTTCTTCGCAATTAGTGCCCACAGAAAAAATAAGTGCCACGCAGACAACCTAACAACACACCTCAAGGAACAGAGGAAAAACAGAAAAAGCTAGCAAACAAAAAAACATAAAATGCCAGGAGGAAAGAAATATTAAAGTTCAGTAGAGTAATAAATAAAGATTAAATGAAGTAGACATAAAATTAGTGAAATCAGAAGTTGGCACACAGGCCTGGCATGAGTGTAAGTCACTGGGTCTGGGACTGGAACTGCAGTCGACTACATGAGAGCCCGGTGACATAGCCATTTCGCCAACTGCTGGTCTCTTAATTGGGTTAATCTTTTATTTTTATTTTTATTTTTATTTATTTATTTTCTAGTAAGCCACTTGAGTTCCATGTGTATACTGATTGTCACTCTTTTGTCTGATGTATATTTTACAAAAATATTCTCCTATCCTGAGGGTTGTCAATTCACACTTCTCACTGTGTCCTTTGCTGTGCAGAAACAAAATTCTTAATCTAATATTGTCCCACTTGCCTATTTTAAGAATTACTGACTGTGCTTTGGGAGCTTTATTTTAAAAAGTCTTGCCTACCCCAATGTCTTCCAGTTTCCCAGTATTTTCCACTAATAGTTTTATAGTTTGAGGTCTTAGGTTCAGATCTTTGATCCTTTTTTTTTTTTTTTTGAGAGGTATTTGGGGAGTTTGTATCTTTTTTTTTTTTTTTTTTTTTTTTTTTTTTTGAGAGGTTTTCGCCATAGGGCATGTGAACTTGCCAGACAGAAAGAGAGAGACATAGAGACAGAAAGCGAGAAATCACCCCCCAGGGGGGATGGTTATGCCACAATCCCTTCTCCTCCATTCTCCTCTCGGAATCTTGGGCATGCAAACACACGCACCTGGCATGAGTTTTGAGCCACCAGGTCCAAGATATGAACCGCTGTCGACTACGTGGGAGTCCAGTGACATAGCCATTACACTAACTGCTGGTTCCCAGATCTTTGATCCATTTTGAGTTTATTTTTGTTAATGGTGAAACATGGGGATTCAGTTTCACCTTTCTGCAGGTGGATATTCAGTTTTTGCAGTATCATTTACTAAAAATGTTTTCCTTTTCCCAATGGATTGACTGATATTTCTTGAAAAAAAAAATCAGTTCTCTGTAAGCTTTGGGGTTTATTTCTGGGATATATATTCTATTACATTTGTCCATTTGCCTGTTTTTAAGCCAATACTATGTTTTTTTTTTTTTGGAGAGATTTTTGCTATACGTCGCATGCACTCACCAGACAGACAGAGAGAGACAGAGAGATAGAAAGTGAGAAATTACCCCCTAGAGGGGATGGCCATGCTGCAATCCCTCCTCCTCCATTCTCCTCTCGAGATCTTGGGCACGCATGCACATGCGCCCAGCGTGAGTTTAAGCCACTGGGTCTGGGACTCGAACCGTGGGTGAGTATGTAGGAGTCCAGCGACATAGCCAATACGCTAACTGCTGGTCCCCCAATACTATGTTGTTTTGATTATCAGAGCTTTATAGTATATTTTAGGGTCATAGACTGTTATGCCACTCACCCCTCTCTTCTTCCATAGGATTGCTTTGACAATACAAGATCTTTATTATTCCATACAAATTCTATGATTGCCTTTTCTAAAATACCTCTGTTGTTTTGATTGAAATTGTGTTAAATATGCTTACTAATTTGAGTATAATTGCCATTTTGATTATGTTAATTCTTCCAATTCAGGAACATGGGATATCCTACCACTTTTTAATGTTTTCTTTAATATCTTTTTAAAGATTTTCATAGTTTTCTTTGTAAAGTTCTTTGACTTTCTTAGTTATGTTTATCCTTAGATGTCTTATAAGTTTTGTGGCTATGTAAAAGGGATTACTTTATTCAGCTCTATTTTGTTCGACTTGTTCCTAACAGATATAAATGTTGTAGATTTTTGGTTGTTGGTTTTGTATCCTGCCACTTTACTATGTTCATTTACTACTTCAAGAACTTCTCTCGGGAACCAGCAGCTAGCGTAATGGCTGTGTCACTGGACTCCCATGTAGTCGACCGCATTTCGCGTCCTGGACCCGGTGGCTTAAAACTCATGCCAGGCGTGTGTGCATACGATGTGCCCATGATCCCGAAAGGAGAATGGAGGAGAAGGGATTGAGGCATGACCATCCTCACGGGGGGTGATTTCTCGCTTTCTGTCTCTCTGTCACTCTCTGTTTGTCTGGCAAGCACACACGCCCTATAGCGAAAAAACTCTCAAAAAAAAAAAAAAGAGAAAGAACTCCTCTCATGGAAACCTTTGGATATCATGTCATCTGAAAATAAAGATATTTTCAACTTTTCTTTGCCTATTTGAATGCTTTTTATATTGATTTCTTTTCTAATTGCAATGTCTAAGACTTCCAGCACTAAATTTAATAATAGTGAAGAAAGAGGGCAGTCTTATCTAGTAACAATTTTTAGTGGAAAAGTTTTTAGCTTTTCTCCATTCAATATAATGTTAGCTATAGGTTTTTCACATATGGCTTTTATCGTCATTTTAGAAATGGGCTTTCTCTCCCAATCTTACTGAGAGTCTTAATTATAAAAGGATTTTTTATTTACCAAGTGCTTTCTCTCCATCAATTGAAGTGAGCATATAGTTTTTATCTTTCTTTCTGTTAATATAACACATTATGTTTATGATCTTGTGTATGTTGAACCACCCTTGCATCCCTGGAATAAAGCTGACCTCATCATGATGAATAATATTTGTTATATGTTGTTGAATACAATTTGCAAGGGTTTTTTTTTTGAGAAATTTTTGCATCTGTATTCATCATAGATTTTGGTCTGTAGTTTTTGGTTTGTTTTTTGTTTGTTTCATTATCTGTTTAGGGAATAAGGATGAGGAAGGCTTATTAAATAACTTGAAGGTTTCCTTCCTTTTCTTTTTTCTTTTTTTTTTTTTTTTGAGAGGTTTTTGCTACA
>NW_006204675.1:667549-681545 GCF_000334495.1 Tupaia belangeri chinensis | reverse complement strand
GGCTTGTTATGCATCTAGAGAGATTTTCTATGTTCTCCTGATTCAATCTTAGTAGATAACCTGAATCCAAAAATTTCTTCATCTTCTCCATGTTCTTTTGTGTTGATATATAGTCACTCATGATGATATTTTGTATTTCTATTGTGCCTGTTGTGATGTTGCCTATTTCACCATGTATTTGATTTCCCTGATTTCTTTCTTTTTATTTATCATTCTAGCTAATGGTGTGTTGAACTTGTTAATTTTTTCAAAGAACCAGCTTTTGCTTTCATTTATTTTCTCTATAGATTGCTTATTTTCTATTTTGTTTATTTCTGCTCAAATTTTTATTATTTATTTTTACCTGTTTTTTGTTGTTGTTTTCCCAGTTCCCTGAGGAATGATTTTTGTTTATTTGTCACTTTCCTATGCACACTAATTGCTATGAATTTTTCTCTTATGACTGCTTTGGTCATGTCCCATAGATTATGAAAACTTATCTAGTCATTATCACTTGTTTCATATATTTTTTTTAATTTCAGATTTAATTTCTTCAGTATTTAAGTCATTTAGGAGTAGATTGTTTAGTTTTCATATGATTGTGTATTTTCTAGGGTGTTTCTTAAAATTAATATTCAGTTTAATTCCATCATGATCAGACAAGGTGCTGGATATAGTTTCTATGCCTTTGAATCTGTAAAGGCTTGATTTGTGTCCTATCATATGGTCAATCTTTGAAAAGGTTCCATGTTGTGATGAGAAAAATGTATATTTTGTGGTTTTAAGTTGGATGTCTGTCAAACTCTTTGATTTATAGTATCTTTTAGGTCATGTATCTCTCTGTGTATTTTTTGTCCAGAAGATGTTTCTAAAAGACATAATGGGCTGTTGAGATCCCCAACAATTATAGTGTTGCATACTATCTCTCATTTTAGCTACTGCAGTCTTTCCTTCACATATTAAGGTGCTCCTGAGTTAGGTGTATAGATATTTTTGAACATTATGTCCTCTTGCTGAATTAGCCCATTCTCTGTCTCTGTCTCTCCCTGCTTCTGTCTTCCCATTTTCTGTTGTAATTTTTCCTTTTTACATTTTTTTTAAAGGTAATGTTTTTTCTTCCTCTCAGCACCAGCCTTTATCTTGTTAATTATCACTCTGGTCCTGTGAGGCCACGTCCTCACAGCTAAGATTCCGCATGGTGGGGACCAGCAGTTAGCATAATGGCTATGTCACTGGAGTCCCACATAGTCGACTGCAGTTTGTGTCCCAGACGTGGTGACTTAAAACTCATGGTGGGTGCATGTGCGTGTTTACCCAAGATCCTGAGAGAAGAATGGAAGAGAAGGGATAGCGGTGTGACATCCCCCTGGGGGGTGATTTCTCACTTTCTGTCTCTGAGTCTCTCTCTGTCTGTCTGGTGAGTGCATGCACCCTATAGCAAAAACTTCTCCAAAAAAATAAATAAATAAAAGACTCCTCATGGCTATGGTGAAGTAGGTATTTAGGTATTTTAGGGCACATGAGAAATGATGATTTTCTACTGATAATTCAGCCTCCAGCAAAGAAGCTGGAGTGCTAGGGAGCTGCCAACCCCCACTGGCTTCCAATATGTATTTCTGTTTCTCTATCTCTGTCTCTCCCTGCTTCTGTCTTTCCATTTCTTGTTGTAATTTTTCCTTTCTACATTTTTTTAAAGGTAAAGTTTTTCTCTTGCTCTCAACTCCAGTTTTTATCTTGTTAATTATTGCACTGGTTCTCCCACCAGGCAGGAATAGACAGGCCTCTCCTGGCAAAGATTACTCATGCCTACTGTGAACCAAATATTTCAGGACACATAAGAAATGAAGATTTTCTACTGAAAATTCAGTCTCCAGCAAACAAGCTAGCGTGGTTGGGAGTCCCATACACCCACTGGCTTCCTATCTCTATTTCTGTTTCTCTGTCTCTGTCTCTCCCTGCTTCTGTCTTCCCACTTTTTGTTGTAATTTTTCCTTTTTACCATTTTTAAGGTAACATTTTTTTCTTTTTTGTTCTCAACTTCATCTTTTATTTTGTTAATTATTGGTCTAGTCTTCCCACCAGGCAGGAGATGCCAGTCCTTGCATGGATATGATTCCTCATGGCTACTGTGAACTAGGAATTTCAGGGCACATTAGAAATGATACTTTTCTACTGATAATTCAACCTTCTGCTAACTAGCTTGCCTAGTGGGGAGCTTCCCACCCCCACTCACCTTCCTTCTCTATTTCTGTGTGTGTATCTCTGTCTCTCCTTGCTTCTGCCTTCTGAATTTCTGCTGTAATTTTTTCCTTTTCACATTTTTTTAAAGATAAAGTTTTTGTCTTGCTCTCAGCTCCACCTTTTTTCTTGTTAATTATTGCTCTGGTCCTCCCAGCCTGAAGGAGAGCCTAGGCCTCTCATGGCTAAGATTTCTCATGGCTCCTGAGAACTAGATATTTCAGGGCACACGAGAAATGAAGGTTTTCTACTGATAATTCAGCCTCCAGCAAACAAGCTAGTGTGGTAGGGAGACACAACCCCCCACTGGCATCCTCTCTCTCTTTTCATGTCTCTGCCTCTGTATCTCCCTGCTTCTGTCTTTTGATTTTTTGTGGTAATATTTCCATTTTACATTTTTTTAAAAGGTAATGTTTGTCTCTTGCTCTCAGCTTCAACTTTTATCATGTTAATAATCGCTCTGGTTCTTCCCCCAGGCAGGAGTGGTCAGGCCTCTCATGGATAAGATGCCTCTTTTCTACTGCAAACCAGGTGTTTCAGGGCACTGGAGAAATGAAAATTTTCTACTGATTATTCTGTCTACAGCAAACAAGCTAGCCTGGTAGGAAGCTCCCCACCCTCACAGGCCTCCTATCTCTATTTCTGTGTCTCTGGCTCTGTCTCTCCCTGCTTCTGCCTTCCCATTTTTTGTCATAATTTTTCTTTTAGTTTTTTCTTTCTTTCTTTTTTTTTTTTTTTATTGATGTTGAAGGTAAAATTTTACTCTTGCTCTCTGTTCCACCTTTTATCTTGTTAATTATTGGTCTGGTCCTTTCACCCAGGCAGGAAATGCCAGGCCTCTCATGGCTAAAATTCCTCATGACTACTGTAAACTAGATATTCCAAGGCACAAGAGAAATGAAGATTTTCTACTGATAATTCAGCCTTCTGCTAACTAGCTATCATAGTAGAAAGTCCCCGATGGCCACTGCCTTAGTTTTCTATTTCTGTGTCTCTGTCTCTCCTTGTTCTGTCTTCACATTTTTTGTTGTAATTTTCCTTTTTTACATTTTTTTAAATTAAATTTTTTCTTTTGCCCTCAGCTCCTCCTTTTATCTTGTCAATTATCGCTCTCGTCCTCCCACCTAGGCTGGAGATGCCAAGCCTTGAAAGGCTATGATTTCTCATGGCTACTGAGAACTAGGTATTTCAAGGCACATGAGATATGATGATTTTCTACTTATAATTAAACCTCCTGCTAACAAAGCAGTGTGGTAGTGACCACCCCACTTTGCAGGCCTTCTATCTCTATTTCTGTGTACCTGTCCCTGGCTCTTTCTGATTCTGTCTGTCCACTTTTTGTTGTAATTTTTCCTTTGTACTTTTTTTAGAGGTAATTTTTTTCTCTTGCTCTCAGCTCCACCTTTTATCTTGTTAATTGTCGCTATGATCCTCCCACCCAAGGAGGAGATGCCAGACACCTTATGACTAAGATTCCTCATGGCTACTGTGAACTAGGTAGTTCAGCGCACATGGGAAATGGAGACTTTGTACTTATAATTCAGCCTCCAGCAAACAAGTTAGCATGGTAAGAGACCCCACCCCCATGGGCCTTCTATCTCTATTTCTCTGTCATCATCCCTGTCTCTCCCTGCTTCTATCTTCCCATTTTTTGTTGTGATTTTTCCTTTTTACATTTTTATAAAGGTAAAGTTTTTGTCTTGCTCTCAGCTACTCCTTTTATCTTGTTAATTATCACTCTGGTCCTTCCACCTTATCTGGAGAGGCTCAGGCTCTCATGAATAAGATTCCTCATGGCTACTGTGAAGTAGGTATTTCAGGGCACACGAGATATGGTGATTTTCTACTAATAATTCTGCCTCCAGCAAACAAGCTAGCATGGTAGGGAGACACCACCCCTAATAAATTCCTTTCTCTATTTCTGTGACTCTTTCTCTGTATCTCCCTGATTCTGTCTTTCAATTTTCTGTTGTAATTTTTCCTTTTTACATGTTTTTTAAAAGGTAAAATTTTTCTCTTGCTCTCACTACCACCTTTTATCTTTTTAATTTTCGCTCTTGTCCTCCCATCCACGCAGGAGAGGCCTGGCCTCCCATGGCTAAGATTCCTCATGGCTACTGCAAACTAGGTATTTCTGGGCACATGAGAAGTAAAGATTTTCTACTGATAATTTAGCCTCCAACAAACAAGCTAGCATGGTAGTGAGCCCCCAAACCCCACTGGCCTTCTATCTCTATATTTGTGTCTCTGCTTCTTTCCCTGTCCCTCCCTGCTTATGTCTTCCCATGTTTTGTTGTAATTTTTCCTTTTTAAATTTTTTTATAAAGGTAAAGTTTTTCTGGGAACCAGCAGTTAGCATAATGGCTGTGTTGCTGGACTCCCACGTAGTCAACTGTGGTTCGTGTCCTGGACCCGGTGGCTTAAAACTCATGCCGGGCGCGTGTGCGTATGTGCCCAAGATTTTGAGAGGAGAATGGAGGAGAAGGGATTGTGGCATGACCACCCCCTCTGGCGGGTGATTTCTCGCTTTCTGTCTCTATGTCTCTCTGTCTGTCTGGCGAGTGCACACGCCCTATAGCAAAAACCTCTCCAAAAGAAAAAAAAAAGTAAAGTTTTTCTCTAGCTCTCAGCTAAACCTTTTGTCTTGTTAATTATCGCTCTGCTCCTCCCACTCATGCAAGAGGAAGCATGCCTCACATGGCTAAGATTCCTCATTGCTACTGTGAACTACTGTGAAGATTGTCTACTGATAATTCAGCCCCCAACTAACAAGCTAGCATGGTAGGGAGCCGCCCACCCCCACTGGCTTTCTATCTATATTTCTGTTTCTCTGTCTCTGTCTCTCCCTGCTTCTCTCTTCACATTTTTTTGTTATAATTTATCCTTTTTACATATTTTCTTACATGTAAGGTTTTTCTCTTCTCTCAGCTTTACCTTTGATCTTGTTAACCATCACTCTTGTTTTCTGACCTACCCAGGAGAGGCCTGGCCTCTCATGGCTATGATTCCTCATGGCTACTGTGAACTAGGCATTTCAGGGCACACAATAAATGAAGATTTTCTACTGATAATTCAGCATCCAGCAAACGAGCTAGTATGGTAGGGAGCCCTCACTCGCACAAGCCTTCTATCTCTATTTCTCTGTCTCTGTCTCTCCATGCTTCTCTCTTCCCATTTGTGTTGTAATTTTTCCTTTTTACATTTTTTTAAAGGTAGTTTTTCTCTTGCTCTCAGCTCCACCTTTTACTTTGTTAATTATTGTTCTGGTCCTCCCACTCAGCCAGGAGAGGCCAAACCTCTCATGGCTAAGATACCTTATAGCTACAGTGAACTAGGTATTTCAGGGCACACAAGAAATGATGATTTTCTACTGATAATACAGACTCTTAAAAGAAGCCAGAGTGGTAGGGAGCCCGCCACCCCAACTGGTCTTTTATATTTTTGTGTCTTTGTTTCTGTCTCTGTCTCTCACTGCTTCTGTCTTCCCAATTTTATTGTAATTTTTTTTAACATTATTTTAAAAAGTAATGTTTTTCTCTTGCTCACAACTCTACCTTTGATCTTGTTCATCATCGCTCTGGTCCTCCCACTCACGCAGCAGAGGCCAGGCCTCTCATGGCTAAGATTCTGCATGGCTACTGCAAACTTGGTATTTCAGGGCAAACGAGAAATGATGATTTTCTACTCACAAATCAGCCTCCAGCAGACAAGCCAGCATGGTAGGGAGCCCCAAATCTTCACTGGCTTCCTATCTCTATTTCTGTGTCTCTGTCTCTCCCTGTTTCTGTGTTCCCATTTTTGTTGTAATTTATCCATTTTACATATTTTTTTACCAGTAAAGATTTTTTTCTTCTCTCATATCCACCTTATATCTTGTTAACAATTGCTCTTGTCTTCTCACCCAGGCAGGAGAGGCCAGGCCTATCTTGGCTAAGATTCCTCGTGGTTACTGCAACCAGGTATTTGCAGACACATGAGAAATGAAGATTTTATACTCAAAATTCAGTCTCCAGCATAAAATCTAGCATGGTAGGGAGCCACCACCACCACTGGCATCCCATGTCTATTTCTATGTCTCTGTCTGCTTCTGTCTTCCCATTTTTAATGTAATTTTTACTTTTTACAGTTTTTTAAGGTAATGTTTTTCTCTTGCTCTCAGCTCTACCTTTTATCTTTTTAATTATCACTTTGGTCCTCCCACGCAGGCAAGAGAGGCCAGGCCTCTCATGGCTAAGATTTCTCAGAGCTACTGTGAACTAGGTATTTCAGAGCACACGAGAAATGAAGAATTTTTACTGATAATTCAGCCTCCAGCAAACAAGCTAGCATTTTATGGAGCCCCCAGACTGCCCTGTTCTTCTATCTCTATTTCTGCATCTCTGCCTCTGTCTCTTTCTGATTCTGTCTTCCCACTTTTGTTGTAATTTTTGGTTTTTATATACTTTTTAAATGTATAGTTTTTCTCTTCCTCTCAGCTCTACTTTTTATCTTGTTAATTATCGCTATTGTTCTCCCTCCCAGGCAGGAGAGGCCAGGCCTCTCATGGCTAAGATTGCTCATGGCTACTACAAACCAGATATTTCAGGTCACATGACAATTGAAGATTTTTCTACTGATAATTCAGCCACCAGCAAACGAGCTAGCATGGTAGGGTGACACCACTCCCACTGGTCTCCTATCCCTATTTCTGTGTCTCTGTTTCTGTCTCTCCCTACTTCTGTCATCCCATTTTTTGTTTTACTTTTTCCTTTTTACATTTTTATATAAAGGTAAAGTTTTTCTCATGCTCTCAGCTCCACCTTATATCTTGTTAATTATTGCTCTTGTCCCCCACCAAGCCTGGAGAGGCCCAGCCTCTGATGGCTAAGATTGCTCATGACTATTGTGAATCAGGTATTTCTAGGTATACAAGAAATGATGATTTTCTACTGATAATTCATCCTCCAGCAAATAAGCTAGTGTGGTAGTGAACTGCCCACCCCCACTGGGCTCCTACATCTATTTCTGTGTCTCTGTCTCTCCCTGCTTCTGTCTTCTCATTTTTGTTGTAATTTTTCCTTTTTACATTTTTTAAAGGTAAAGATTTTCTTTTGCTTTCAGCTCCTCCTTTTATCTTGTTAATTATCACTCTGGTCCTCCAACCAAGGAAGGAGATTCCAGGCCTCTTGTGGCTAAAATTTCTCTTGGCTACTGTGAAATAGGTATTACAGGGCCAATGAGAAATGATTTTTCTACTGATAATTCAGCCTTCTGCTAACTAGCTAGCCTGGTTGGGAAGCCCCCATACCCCTGAACTTCCTTTTCTATTTCTATGTCTCTGTCTCTGTTTCAAACCTGCTTCTGTCTTCCCATTTTATTTTGTAATTTTTTTCTTTTTACATTTTTTAAAGGTAAAGTTTTTGTCTATCTCTCAGCTTCACCTTTTTTCATTTTTATTATCACTCTGATCCTCCCATCCTGCAGGAGAGGGTAGAACTCTCATGGCTAAAATTCCTCATGGCTGCTGCATACTGGATATTTGAGGGCACATGAGAAATGAAGATTTTATACTCAAAATTTAGCCTCCAGCATAAAAGCTAGCATGGTAGGGAGCCACCATCCCCACTGGCATCCTATGTCTATTTCTGTGTCTCTGTCTCTGTGTCTATCCCTGCTTCTGTTTTCCAACTCTTTGTTGTAATTTTTACTTTTTACTTTTTTAAAGGTAATCTTCTTCTCTTTTTCTCAGCTTCATCTTTTATCTTTTTATTTATCACTCTGATCCTCCCACCCAGGCAAGAGAGGCCAGGCCTCTCATGGCTAAGATTTCTCAGAGTTATTGCGAACTAGGTATTTCAGAGCACATGAGAAATGAAGATTTTCTATTGATAATTCAGCCTCTAACAAGCAAGCCAATGTGGTAGGAAGACCCCCCCTCACACCCACGGGTCTTCTATCTCTATTTTTGTGTCTCTGTTTCTGTCTCTGTCTCTCTCTACTTCTGTCTTCCCATTTTTTTGTTGTAATTTTCCCTTTTTACATTTTTTTTAAAGATAAAGTTTTGCTCTGGCTCTGAACTCCACCTTTTATCTTGCTAATTTTCACTCTGGTTCTCTCACCCAGGCAGGAGAGGCCAGGCTTCGCATGACTAAGATTCCTTATGGCTACTGCTTACTAGATATTTCAGGACACAGGAGATACGATGATTTTCTACTGAGAATTCAGCCTCCAGCAAACAAACTCTTGTAGTATGGAGACCCCCATGACCTCTGGCCTCCTATCTCTATTTCTGTGTCTCTGTCTCTGTGTCTCCTTGCTTCTGTCTTCCCATTATTTGTTTTAGTTTTTTCTTTTTACATTTTTTAAAAAGGTTAGGTTTTTCTCTTGCTCTCAGCTCCACCTTTTATCTTGTTAATTATTGCTCGTCCTCCCACTCAGACAGGAGAGGCCCGGCCTCTCATGGCTAAGATTCTGCATGGCTACTGTGAACTAGGTATTTCAGGACACACGAGAAATGTTGATTTTCTACTGACAAATCTGCCTTTTGCTAACTAGCTAGCATGGTAAGGAGCTCCCCACCCCCACAGTCCATACTTCTCTATTTTTGTGTCTCTGCCTCTGTCACTCTCTGCTCCTGTCTTCCCATTATTTATTGTAATGTTTCCTTCTTACATTTTTTCAAAGGTAAAGTTTTTGTCTTGCTTTCAGCTCCACCTTTTATCTTGTTAATTATTGCTCTCGTTCTAATACACTGGCAGGAGAGCATGGGCCTCTCATGGCTAAGATTCCTCATGGCTACTGCATACTGGGTATTTCAGGGCACATGAGAAGTGGAGATTTTCTACTTATAATTCAGCCTCCAGCAAACAAGCTAGTGTGGTAGGGAGACCCCACCCCCCTGACCTATTTCTATTTCTGTGTCTCTGTCTTACACTGCTTCTGTTTACCCTTTTTTTGTTGTTGTAATTTTTTGGTTATACATTTTTTTAAAGGTATTGCTTTTCTTTTGCTCTCAGCTCCACCTTTTATCTTGTTAGTTATAGCTCTGGTCCTCACACTCAGGCTGGAGAGGATAGGCCTCTAATGGCTAAGATTCCTCATGGCTACTGTGAACTAGGTATTTCAGAGCACACAAGAAATAAAGATTTTCTACTGATAATTCAGCTTCAAGCAAACAAGCTATTGTGCTAAGGAGCACCACACCCCCACTGGCCTCCTATCTCTATTTCTGTGTCTTCGTCTTTCTCTGCTTCTGTCTGCCCATTTTTGTTGTAATTTTTCCTTTTTACATTTTTTTAAAGGTAAAGATTTTCACTTGCTCTGAGCTCCTCTTTTTATCTTGTTAATTATTGCTCTGGTTGTCCCACCAGGCATGAGACTCCAGGCCTCTTATGGCTAAAATTCCTCATAGCTACTGCAAACTAGGTATTTCAGGGCACATGAGAAATGATGATTTTCTACTGATAATTCAGCTTTCTACTAACTAACTAGCATGGTAGGGAGGCCCTCACCCCAACTCACTTTCCTTCTCTTTTTCTCTGTGCCTGTCTTTGTGTCTCTCTGCTTCAGTTTTCCCATTTTTTGTTCGAATTTATTTTTTTTACATTTTTTTAAAGGTAACATTTTTCTCTTGATCTCAGCTCCACCTTTTATCTTGTTAATTGTCAATATGGTCCTCCCACCCAGGCAGGAGAGGCAAGGTCTCTCATGGCTAAGATTCCTCATGGCTCCTGCAAACTAGTATTTCAGGGCACATGAGAAATGATGATTTTCTACTGATAATTCAACCTCCGGCAAACAAGCTTGTATGCTAGTGATTTCCAAACTACCATTGGCCTCCTATATCTATTTCTGTGTCTTCGTCTCTATCTCTCTGTGCTTCTGTCTTCCCATTTTTTGTTCTAATTTTTCCTTTCCACCTATCTATATTTCTGTGCCTCTGTCTCTGTCGCTACCTGATTCATTCTCTCCATTTTTTTTGTAATTTCTCCTTTTTATGTTTCTTTAACAGTAACATTTTTCTCTTGCCTTCATCTCCACATTTTATCTTGTTAATTATAGCTCTGGTCCTCCCACCATGCCAGGAGAGGCCAAGTGTTAAGTTGAAAATTCCTCATGGCTACTGAAAACTCGGTATTTCAGGGCACATGAGAAATGAAGATTTTCTACTGATAATTCAGCCTCCAGTAAACAAGCTACTTAGTAGGAAGCCCCCACCCCAACTGGCCTTCAATCTTTATTTCTGTATCTCTGTTTCTGTCTCTCCCATCTTCTGCTTCCCATTTTTTGTTGTAATTTCTCCTTTTTACATTTCTTTTTGATGGTAATGTTTTTCTCTTGCTCTCATGTCCACCTTTTATCTTGTTAATTATAGCTCTAGTCCTACCACTCAGGCAGGAGAGGACAGGCCTCTCATGGCTGTGATTCCTCATGACTACTGTGATCTAGATATTTTAGGACACATGAGAAGTCATTACATTCTACTGATAATTTAGCCTCTAGCAAAAAAGCTAGTGTGATAAGGAGCCCCCACCACCTACGGGCATTGTATCTCTCTTTGTCTCTCTCCCTGCTTTTTCTTGCCGTTTTTCTTGTAATTATTCTGATGGCCTGGACTGTCCTGATTTGATGGGTGAATGAGATAGATAATTAATAAGATAAAAACTGGAGCTTAGAGCAAGAGAAAAATGTTACTGTTAAAAAGAAATGTAAAAATAAAAAAAATTACAACAAAATATGTGGAGACAGAAGCAGGGAGAGACAGAGGCACAGACACAGAAATTGAGATAGAAGGCCAGAGGGGGTCGGGAGCTCCCCACAATATTAGCTTTTTTGCTGGAGACTGAATTATCAGCAGAAAATCTTCATTTCTCATGTTCCCTGAAATACCTAGTTAGCAGTAGCCATGAGGAATCTTCTTCTGAAGGCCTGGAATATCCTGCCTGGAAGGGTGGACCAGAGTGATGATTAATGAGATAAAAGATGGAGCTGAGAGCTAGAGAAAAATGTTACCATTAAAAAGAAATGAAAAAAAGGAAAAATTACAACAAAAAATGGGGAGACAGAAGTAGGAGTAGACAGAAATAGAGACACAGAAATAAAAATAGAAGACCAAAGGGGGTTGAGGGCTTTCTACCACAGTACTTCATTTCTCGTGAGTATTGATATACCTAGTTCACACTGGCTATGAAGTATCTTCTTCTTAAGACCAGGCCTCTCCTACATGGGTGGAAAGACCGGAGTGATAATTAAGAAGAAAAAAGGTAAAGCTGAGAGAAAGAAAAAAATGTAACCATTAAAAAGAAATGTAAGAAAAAAATTACATAATAAAATGAGAAGACAGAAGCAGGGAGAGACAGAGACAGAGATACAGAAATAGATAGAAGGCCAATGGTGGTGAGTTACTCCCTACCATGCTAGCTTGTTTACTTGAGAATGAATTACCAGTAGATAATCTTCATTTTTTATGTGCCCTGAAATAACAAGTTAGCAGTAGCCATGGGGAATCTTCTTCTGAAGACCTGGCCTTTCCATTCTTGGTGTGAGGACCAGAGTGATAATTAATAAGATAAAATGTATAGTGGAGAGCAAGAGAAAAATGTTGTAATAAAAAGAAATGAAAAAAAAAAAAAGAAAAATTACAATAAAAAAGGGAAGACAGAAGCAGGGAGAAATGGAGACAGAGACACAGAAATAGAGATAAAAGGCCAGTGCAGGTGCGGGGATTCATACCACACTAGCTTGTTTGCTGGAGGCTAAATAATAAGTAGAAAATCTTTTCTCATTTACCCTGAAATACCTAGTTTGTAGTAGCCATGAAGAATCTTTGTCGGACAGCCTAGCCTCTCCTGCTTGGGTGGGAGGACCAGAGTGAAAATTAACCAGATAAAAGGTGGACATTAGAACTATAGAAAAACGTTACCATTAAAAATAAATGTAAAGAAAAAAAATACAACAAAAAATGGGGAGACTGAAGCAGGGATAGACAGAGACAGATATACAGAAAAAGAGAAAGAAGGCCAGAGGGGGTATGGGGCTCCCAACAACACTAGCATATGTGCTGGAGGCTAAATTATCAGTAGAAAATCTACATTTCTCATGTACTCTGAAATACCTATGTCGCAATAGCTATGACATATCTTCTTCTGAAGTCCTGGCCTCTCCTACATGGTTGGCAGGACAAGAGTGATAATTAACAAGAAAAAAGGTGGAGCTAAGTGTAAGAAAAAAAGTTACCTTTAAAAAAGAAATGTAAAAAAAAAAAAAAAAAGAAAAAAGGGAAGACAGAAGCAGGGAGAAACAGACACAGAAATAAAAATAGAAGACTAGATGGTGTGGGGGATCCCTAACATGCTAGCTTATTTCCGGGAGGCTGTAATATGAGTAGAAAATCTTCATTTCTCATGTTTCCTGAAATACCTAGTTCACAGTAGCCATGAGGAATCTTCTCCTGAAGGCCTGGACTCTCCTGCTTGGAAGGGAGGACCAGAGTGATAATTTACAAGACAAAAGATGAAGGTGAGAAAATGAGAAAAACGTTACCATTAAAAAGAAATTTAGAAAGAAAAAAAAAACATCAAAAATGCAAAGACGGAAACATCAAGAGACAGAGACAGAAACAGAGAAGTAGAAATAGATGTGCGGTGTGTGTGGGGGCTCCGTATGACACTAGCTTTTTTTGCTGGAGTTTGAATTATCAGTAGAAAAATCTTCATTTCCCATGTGCCCTGAAATAACTTACTTGTTCGCAGTAGCCCTAAGGATACTTCTATTGAAGTCCTGTGTTGTTTTCTGGACACTGAACTCTCAGTTCAAATTATTTATTTCTCCTGTGCCCTGAAATACCTAGTTCGCAGTAGCCATGAGGAAACTTCTTCTGAAAGCCTGGTCTCTTCTGCCTGGGTGGGAGGACCAGAGCAATAATTAACAAGATAAAAGGTGGAACTGAGAGCAAGAGAAAAACGATACTGTTAAAAAGAAATTTGAAAAGAAAAAATTACAATGAAAAATGGAAAGACTGGCAGGGAGAGACAGAGACAGAGGCTCAGAAATAGAGAAAATAGGCCAGTGGGTTTGGAGGGCTCCCTAGCACACTAGCTTGTTTGGTGGAGGCTGAATTATCAGTAGAAAATCTTCCTTCCTTGTGTTCCCTGAAATACTAATTTGCAGTAGCTATGAGGAATCTTCTTCTGAAGGCCTGGACTCTCCAGTTTGAATGGGAGAACCAGAGTGATAATTAACAAGATAAAAAGTGGAGCTGAAAGGAAGAAAAAAGCATTACCATAGAAAAAGAAATGTAAAAAGGAAAAATTACATAAAAAAGTGACGAGGTGGGACCAACAGTTAGCGTAATGGCTATGTCGCTGGACTCCCATGTAGTCGACCGCAGTTCGAGTCCCAGACCCGGTGGCTTAAACTCATGCTGGGCGCGTGTGCATGCATGCCTCAGATCGATCCGGAGAGGAGAATGGAGGAGAAGGGATTGCGGCGTGGCCACCCCCCCAGGGGGTGATTTCCTGCTTTCTGTCTCTCTGTCTCTCTCTGTCTGTCTGGCGAGCACACGCGCCCTATAGCAAAAACCTCTCAAAAAATATCTGACGAGGGAAGGATGGAGAGACAGAGACAGAGACACAGAAATAGACATAGATGTGCAGGGGGTTTGAGGGACTCCCTATGAAGCTAGCTTATTTCCTGGAGGCTTAATTATCAGTAGAAAATCATGATTTCTCGGGTGTCCTGAAATACCTATTTCACAATAGCCATGAGAAATCTTCTTTTTTTTTTTTTTTTTTTACTGGGT
>NW_006204675.1:661436-666489 GCF_000334495.1 Tupaia belangeri chinensis | reverse complement strand
GGGGGGCCCCCCTCCCGCCGCCGCCTCATTCGGTACAGGTCCCGGGGATGGCAGGGGCCTGCAGCCGGGCCCGTGTGGGCCGGCACAGGGCCCCTCCGCCCACCACCCGCCGAGAAATCTTCTTTTGAAGGCCAGGCTTCTCCTGCCAGTTTGGGAGGACCAGAGCGCTAATTAACAAGATAAAAGGTGGAGCAGAGAGCAATAGAACAATGTTACCAATAAAAAGAAATATAAAGAAAATAATTACAACAAAAAATGGTTGACAGAAGCAGGGATAGACAGAGACAGAGACACAGTAATAGATGTAGGAAGCAAGAGGGTGTCGAGGGCTCCCTACCACACTAGCATGTGTGTTGGAGGCTAAATTATCAGTAGAAAATCTACATTTCTCATGTGACCTGAAATAACTAGTTCGCAGTAGCTATGAGATTTCTTCTTCTGAAGGCCTGGCCTCTCCTAACTTGGTGGGAAGACCAGAGCAATAACTAACAAGAAAAAAGGTGGAGCTGAAGGTAAGAAAAATGTAACCTTTACAAAGCTATATAAAAAGCAAAAATTACAACAAAAAATAGGAAGACAGAAGTAGGGAGAGACAGAGAGAGACACACAGAAATAGAGATTGAAGGCCAGTGGGGGTTGGCCTTCAATCTCTAGCACGCTAACTTGTTTTCTGGATGCTGAATGCTCAGTACAAAATCTTCATTTCTCCTGTGCTCTGAAATACCTAGCTCTAAGTAGCCATGAGGAAACTTCTTCTGAAGGCCTGGCCTCTTCTGCCTGGGTAGGAGGACCAGAGCGATAATTAACAAGATAAAAGTTGAAGCTGAGAGCAAGAGAAAAACATTACTGTTAAAAAGAAATGTAAAAAGAAGGGACCAGCAGTTAGCGTAATGGCTGTGGTGCTGGATTCCCATGTAGTCAACTGTGGTTTGAGTCCTGGACCTGGCAGCTTAAACTCACGCTGAGTGCATGTGCATGCATGCCTAAGATTCCGAGAGGAGAGTGGAGGAGAAGGGATTGTGGCATGGCCATCCCCCCTGGGGGGTGATTTCTTGCTTTCTGTCTCTGTCTCTCTCTGTCTGTCTGGTGAGCACAAGTGCCCTAGAGCAAAAACCTCTCAAAAAAATGTAAAAAGGAAAAATTACAACAAAAAATAGGAAGACAGGAGCTGGGAGAGACAGAGACACAGAAATAGACATTCACATGCAGTGGGTGTGTGGGCTCCCTATGATGCTAGTCTTTTTCTTGAGGCTAAACTATCAGTAGAAAATCTTGATTTCTCATGTACCCTGAAATACCTTGTTCGCAGTAACCATGAGGAATTCTCTTCTGAAGGCCTGGCTTCTCCTGTTTTAGTGGGAGAACCAGAGTGATAATTAAAATGGATCTGAGAACAAGAGAAAAACGATACCATTAAAAAGAAATTTAAAAGATAAAATTACAACCCAAAATGGGAAGACTAGCAGGGAAGACAGACACAGAGACATAGAAATAGAGATAGATGTCCAGTGGGGGTGGGATGCTCCCTACCATGCTAGCTTGTTTATTTGAGGTTGAATTAGCAGTAGAAAACCGTTTTTTGTGTGCCCTGAAATATCTAGTTCACAGTAGCCATGGAGAATCTTCTTCTTAAGGCCTGGCCTCTCCTGCCTGGGTGGGAGGACCCAAGATAAAAGGTGGAGCTGAGAGCAAGAGAAAAATGTTGCCATTAAAAAGAAATGAAGAAATAAACAATTAAAACAAAAAATGGGAAGACAGAAGCAGGAAGAGTCAGAGGCACAGAAATAGAGATAGAAGGCCAGCAGAGGTGGGTGGCTCCCTAGCATGGTAGCTTCTTTGCTGGGGTCTGAATTAGCAGTATAACATCTTTATTTCTAATGTGACCTGAAATACCTAGTTCACAGTAGCCATAAGGAATTTTCTGAAGGTCTTGACTCTCGTGCCTGGATGGGAGGACCAGAGCGATAATTAAGAAGATAAAATGTAATGCTGAGAGAAAGAGAAAAACGTTACCATTAAAAAGAAATGTAAAAAGGAAAAATTACCACAAAGAATAAGAAGACAGAGGCAGGGAGAGACAAAGACAGAGACACAGAAATAGACATAGATGTGCAATTGGCGGGGGCTCCCAACAATGCTAGCTTTTTTGCTGGAGGCTGAATTATCAGTAGAAAATCTTAAATTCTTGTGTGCCCTGAAATACCTTGTTTGAAGTATCCATGAGGAAACCTTTTTTGAAGGCCTGGACTCTCATGCCTGGAAGGGAGGACCAGAGTGATAATTAAGAAGATAAAAGTTGAAGCTGAGAGAAAGAGAAAAAAGTTACCCTTAAAAAGAAATGTAAAAAGAAAAAAAATACAACAAAATATGTGAAGACAGAAGCAAGGAGAGACAGAAAGACAGAGAAATAGAGATAGAACAGCAAAGGTGGTAGTGGGCTCCATACCACCCTAGCTTTATTGCTGTAGGCTGAATTATCAGTACAAAATCTTGATTTCTTGTGTGCCCTGAAATACCTAGTTCACAGTAGCCCTGGGGAATCTTCTTCTGAAGGCCTGGCCTCGCCTGACTGTGTGGGAGGACCAAATGAATAATTAACAATATAAAAGATGGAACTGAAAGAAATAGAAAAATGTTATCATTAAAAAGAAATTAAAAAAATACAAAAAATATGCGAAGACAAAAGCAGAGAGAAAAGGAGACAGAGACACAGAAATAGAGATAGAATACCAGTGGTGGTGGGTTGCTCCCTACCACACCTGCTTGTTTACTTGAGGCTGAATTACTGGTAGAAAATCTTCATTTCTTGTGTGCCCTGAAATACCTAGTTTGGAGTAGCCATGGGGAATATTCTTCTGAAGGCCTGGCTTTGCCTGTCTGGGATGAAAACCAGAGTGATAATTAAAAAGATAAAAGGTGGAGCTGAGAGTAAGAGAAAAACATTACCATTAAAAAGAAATGTTAAAAAGGAAAAATTACATAAAAAATGTTGAGACAGAAGCAGGGAGAGACAAAGACCGAGACACAGATAGAGATGAACGGGCAGTGGAGGTGGGGGGCTCCCTACCATGCTAGCTTGTTTGCTGGAGGCTAAATTATCAGCACGAAATCTTCACTTCTTATGTGCCCTGAAATACCTAGATCGCAGTAGCCATATGGTATTTTCGTCCAGAGGCCTAGCCTCCCTGCCTCGGTGGGAGGACCAGAGCGATAATTAACAATATAAAAGGTGGAGCTGAGACCAAGAGAAAACATTATCTTTAAAAAGAAATGTATAAAGAAAAAAACACATAAAAAATGGTGAGACAGAAGCAGGAAGAGACAGAGTCTAAGACAAAGATATAGAGATGAAAGTCCAATGGGGGTGGACGGGCTCCCTTCCTTACTAACTTGTGTGCTGGAGACTGAATTATCAGTAGAAAATCTTCATTTCTCCTGTGCCCTGAAACACCTAGTTTGCAGTAGTGATGAGGAATCTTGTTCTGAAGGCCTGGCCTCTCCTGCCGAGTTGGCAGGACCAGAGTGATAATTAACAAGATAAAAGGTGGAGCAGAGTGAAAGAGACAAACATTAACATTAAAAAGTAATGTAAAAAAAGAATATAAATAAAAAAATGGGAACACAGTAGAAGGGAGAGACAAGACAAAGACACAGAATTGGAGATAGAGGACCAGTGGGGGTGGGGGCTCACTACCACACTAGCTTGTTCACTGAATTATCAGTAGAAAATCTTAATTTCTCATGTGCCCTGAAATACCCAGTTCTCAGTATCCCTGAGGAATCAACTTCTGAAATCCTGGCATCTCCTGCCTGGGTGGGAGGACCAAAGTGATAATTAACATGATAAAAAGTGAAGCTGAAAGCAAGAGAAAAACGTTACCATTAAAAAGAAATATAAAAAGGAAAAATTACATAAAAAATGGTAAGACAGAAGCTGGGAGACAAAGAAACAGAGACTCAGCAATAGAGATAGGTCAGCGCTGGTGTGGATCTCCCAACCATGCTACCTTGTTGGTGGAGGCTGAATTATCAGTAGAAAAATCTTCAATTCTCGTGTGCCCTGAAATATCTAGTTCACAATAGCCATGAGAAAGCTTTGTCCGAAGGCCTGGTCTCTCCTGCCTCTATGGGAAGACCAGAGCAATATTGAACAAGATATTAGATGGAGCTGAGAGCAAGACAAAAATGTTACCGTTAAAAAGAAATCTAAAAGAAAATTACATAAAAAATGGTAAGAAAGAAACAGGGAGATTAAGAGACAGAAATATAGAAATAAAGATAAAAGGCCACTGGGGGTGTGCAGTTCCCTACCATGCTACCTTGTTTGCTAGAGGCTCAATTATCAGTAGAAAATCTATCTTTCTCATGTTCTCAGAAATACCTAGATCACAGAAGAAATGAGGAAACTTCTTCTGAAGGCCTGGCCTCTCCTGCCTAAATGGGAGGATCAGGCTGATAATTAACAAGATAAAATTTAAAGCTCAGAGCAAGAGAAAAATATTATCATTAAAAAGAAAACTAAAAAAAAAAAAATTGGTACAAAAAATGGAAAGAGAGAAGCAGGGAGAGATGGAGTCACAAAAATAGAGATAGAAGGCCAGTGGGGAAGAGACAAAGAAGGGAACTATATTGTAGTAAAAGGATCAATAGATCAAGAAGATATAACTCTTATAAATATCTATGCACCCAACACAGGAGCCTCCAAATATGTTAAGGAAAGACTGTTGGATCTAAAACGGGAGATAGACCACAAAACACTAATTGTTGGAGATCTCAACACTGCACTATCCCCTCGAGACAGATCATCTAGACAAAAAATGGATAAAGAGATAAAGGATCTGAATGATACCCTAAATGAAATGGACTTCACAGACATCTATAGAACTTTCCCTCCAAAAACTATGAGATACACTTTATTTCTCACCCCCACATGGAACATTTTTGAAAATTGACCACATCATAGAGCACAAAGCAAGCCTCTACAGATTCAAAGGCATAGAACCTATACCCAGCATCTTCTCTGACCATGATTGAATTAAACTTGAGTTTAATT
>NW_006204675.1:660083-661083 GCF_000334495.1 Tupaia belangeri chinensis | reverse complement strand
AAGTGACACACCACTAGTGAGACTTATTAAGAAGAGAGAAAGGAACCAGGTGAATCAAATCTGCAATGAAGCAGGAAATATAACAATAGACAAAGTAGAAATACAGAACATAATTAGAGGATATTATGAGCAACTATATGTCAAGAAACAAGACAATCTGGATGAGATGGACAAATCCCTGGGCATGTATAATCTACCAAGATTGAGCCAGGAGGATATAGACAGTCTCAATAAGCCCATAACAAGTCAGGAGATTGAATCAGCAATAAATAGCCTTCCAACAAAGAAAAGTCCTGGCCCTGATGGATTCAGCTCTGAGTTCTCTAAAGCTTTCAAAGAAGAACTAACCCCCTTTCTGCTCAAGTTATTTATAAAGATCCAAAACGGTGAATCTCTTCCTAATTCATTCTATGAAGCCTCTGTCACCCTCATCCTCAAAACAGATAAGAACAGGACAAGGAAGGAAAACTGTAGACGAATATATCTGATGAATATAGATGCAAAGATTCTCAACAAGATATTAGCAAACCGTATCCAACAACTTATAAAAAAGATTATACATCATGATCAGGTAGGCTTTATTCCAGGAATGCAAGGTTGGTTCAACATACGCAAAACCATAAATGTAATACACCATATTAACAGGAAAAAAGACAAAAACCATATGGTCTTATCAATTGATGCAGTAAAAGCATTTGATAAGATACAACATCCCTTTATGATCAAGACGCTCAGTAAAATCAGCATACAAGAGTCATTTCTCAACACGATAAAAGCTATCTATGAAAAACACATCACGAACAACATCATGAATGGAGAAAAGCTGAAAGCTTTCCCACTAAAGCCAGATATAAAACAAGGATGCCCACTTTCTCCACTGCTTTTCATTATAGTACTGGAAGTCCTCGCCAATGCAATCAGAAAAGAGGGGAAAATAAAGGGCATCCAAATAGGAAAAGAAGAGGTGAAACTCTCTATTCACAGATGACATGATTGTGTA
>NW_006204675.1:658495-658749 GCF_000334495.1 Tupaia belangeri chinensis | reverse complement strand
TGGCACATATACTCTATGGAATACTATGCAACCATTAAAAACAACAAAATCCTGACTTTTGACAGAAAGTGGAAGAATATGGGAGATTTACTGCTGAATGAAGCAAGCCAGGCTATGAAGGAGAGACACTGTATGTCCCCACTTAATATATACCGATTGTCCACACTCTGTAACTGAAATTCACAGGTTAAAGGATGTACAAACAGCAGAGGTAGGTGTGAATGCCAGATGTGGGGTGTGTGGAGGAGGGGGGC
>NW_006204675.1:642338-658372 GCF_000334495.1 Tupaia belangeri chinensis | reverse complement strand
TTCATATATTGAAATGATCACCTTGTAAGCTAAATAATGTAATTGAATGTATTAAAAATGTAAATAAAAATTAAAAAAAAAGAGAAAGCAGATGAATAGATGCTTGGCGACAAGGACAGGGAGAAGAGATATTACAAAGGGGAATCAAATAATCTTTTGGGTGTGATTGATACTTTTATGATCTTGAATGTTTTGATAAGTTCAAAGTACATACACTGATAAAATCTTTGTGTAGATTTTAAACATATTGTATATATATATATATTTTTTAAAAAGGCGGCCAGTGGGGGTGTGGGACTCCCTACCACCCTACCTCATTTCTTGTGTTCCCACAAATACCTAGTTTGCAGTAGCCATGAGGAATAGTCTTCTGAAGGCCTGGCTTCTCCTGCCGTGGTGGTAGGACAAGAACGATAACGAACAAGATAAAAGGTGGAGCTGAGAGTAAGAGAAAAACATTACCATTAAAAAGAATTGTAAAAAGGAAAAAAAAGGGAAACAGCAGTTAGCGTAATGGCTATGTCGCTGGACTCCCCTGTGGTTGACCGCGGTTTGTGTCCCGGACCCGGTGGCTTAAAACTCATGCCGGGCGCGTGTGCATGCATGCCCAAGATCCCGAGAGGAGAATGGAGGAGAAGGGATTGCGGCGTGACCATCCCCCCTGGGGGGTGATTTCTCGCTTTCTGTATGTCTCTCTCTGTCTGTCTGGCGAGCGCACGTGCCCTACAGTGAAAATCTCTCAAAAAAAAAAGGAAAAAAAATTAGAACAAAAAATGGGAAGACAGAAGCAGGGAAGACAGAGACAGAGACACAGAATTAGAGATATAAAGCCAGTGGGGGTGAGGGGCTCCCTACCATGCTATTTTGTTTGCTGCAGGGTGAATTATCAGGAGAATATCTTCCTTTTTCGTGTGCCCTGAAATACCCAGTTTGCAGTAGCCATAAGGAATGAACATCTGAAATCCAGGCGTCTCCTGCCTGGGTGGGAGGACCAGAGTGATAATTAACATGATAAAAGGTGAAACTGACAGCAAGAGAAAAATGTTACAATTAAAAAGAAATGTAAATTGGGAAAATGACATAAAATTGGTAAGAAGCAGGGAGAGAAAGAGGCAGAAACACTGAAATAGAGATAGAAAGCCAATGGGGTGTGGGGCTACCTACCACACTAGCTTATTTGCTTTAGGCTGAAGTATCAGTAGAAAATCTTCATTTCTCATGTGCCCTCAAGTGCCTAGTTCACAGTAGTCATGAGGAATCTTCGTCTGAAGGCCTGGCCTCTCCTGCCTTGGTGGACAGACCAGAGTGACAATTAACAAGATAAAAGGTGGAGCTGGGGGCAAGAGAAAAATGTTAACCTTAAAAAAATGAAAAAGGAAAAATTACATAGAAGTGGTGAGACAGAAGCAGGGAGAGTCAGAGACAGAAATACATATATAAAGATGAAAGGACAGTGTGGGTCGGAGGCTCACTACCATGGTAGCTTGTTTCCTGGTGGCTGAGTTATCCATAGAAAATCTTCATTTCTCATGGCCCTGAAATACCTAGTTTGCAGTAGCCATGAGGAATCTTTATCCAAAGGCGTGGTCTCTCCAGCCTGTGGGGGAGGACCAGAGTGATAATTAATGAAATAAAAAGTGGAGCTGAAAGAAAGAGTAAAAATTAAAAATAAATGTAAAAAGGTAAAATTACAACCAAAACTTTGAAGATAGAAGCATGGAGAGACAGAGACACAGAAATAGAAATAGAAGACCAGTGGGGGTGAGGGACTCCCTACGATGCTAGCTTGTTTGCTGGAAGCTGAATTATCAATAGAAAATCTTCATATCTCGTGTGCCCTGAAATACCTATATCCCAGAAGCCAGAAAGAATCTACTTCTGAAGACCTGGCCTCTCTTGCCTGGGTGGAGGACCAGAGCGATAATTAACAAGATAAATGGTGGAGCTGAGAGTAAGAGAAAAACATTACCATTAAAGAGAAATGTAAAAAGAAAAAAAAATCAGAACAAAAAATGGGAATACAGAAGCAGAGAGAGACAGAGACAGAGACACAAAAATAGAGATAGAAGGCCAGTGGGGATGGGGCCTCCCTACCATGCTAGCTTGTATTCTGGAAGTGGAATTATCAGTAAATAATTCTCATTTCTCATGTACCCTAAAATACCTAGTTTGAAGTAGCTATGAGGAATCTTCTTCTGAAGGCCTGGCCACTCCTGTCTGGGTGAGAGCACCAGAGCAATAATTAATATCATAAAAGGTGGAGCTGAGAGCAAGAGAAAAACATAACCGTTAAAAAGTAAGGTAAAAAGGAAAAAAAATACATAAAAAATGGTAAGACAGATGCAGGGAAAATAAAGGCAGACACAGAAATGAAGACAGAAGGCCAGAGGGTGTGCGGGGCTACCTACCACCCTAGATTGTTTGCTGGAAGCTGAACTATCAGTAGAAAATCTTCATTTCTCATTTTCTCTAAAATATCTAGTTCACAGTAGCCATGAAGAACCTTCTTCTGAAGGTCTGGCCTCTCCTGCTGGGGTTGGAGACCAGAGGGATAATTAACAATATAAAAGGTGGAGCTGAGAGCACTTAAAATAAATGTAACATCAAAAAGAAATGTAAAAAGAAAAAAAAAATACATAAAAAAGGAGAAGACAGAAGCAAGGAGAGAAACAGCCAGAGACACAGAAATAGAAATAGAAAGACAGTGGTGGTGGGGGGCCCTTGACCATGCTAGCTAGTTTGCTGGAGGCTGAATTATCAGTAGAAAATTTTCATTTCTCATGTGCCATTAAATACCCAGCTTGTAGTAGCCATGAAGAATCAACTTCTAAAGGTCTGGCATCTCCAGCCTGGGTGGGACAACCAGAGAGATAATTAACATGATAAAAGATGGAAGAGAGAGTAAGAGGAAAACGTTACCATTAAAAAGAAATGTGAAAAGAAAAAAATAAAAATAAAATAAAATGGTAAGACAGAAGCAGGGAGAGGAAGAGACAGAGAAACAGAAATAGAGATAGAAGGCCAGTGAGGGTGTGGGGTTCACTAACACACTAACTTCTTTGCTGGAGGTAGAATTATCCATAGAAAATGTTTATTTCTCATTTGTCCTGAAATACCTATTTTGCAGTAGCTATGAGGAATCTTCGTCTGAAGGCCTGGCCTCTCCTGCCTGGGTGGGAGAACCAGAGCGATAGTTAATAAGATAAAAGATTGAGCTGTGGGAAAGAGAAAAACATTATGGTTAAAAAGAAATGTAAAAAGCAAAAATTACATAAAAATAGTGACACAAATGCACAGAGAGAGAGACACAGAGACACAGATTTGGAGATGAAAGGACAGTGGAGGTGGGGGCTCGCTACCACACTAGCTGGTTTGCTGGAGGCTGAATTATCAATAGAATATATTCATTTCTCTTCTGCCCTGAAATACCTAGTTCACAGTAGCCATGAGGAATCTTCATCCAAAGGCCTGGCCTCTCCTGCCAGGGTGGGAGGACCAGGGTGATAATTAACAGTATATAAGGTGGAGCTGAGGACAAGAGAAAAACGTTACCGTTAAAAAGAAATGTAAATTAGGAAAATTACATAAAATTGGTAAGACAGAAGCAGGGTGAGAAAGATGCAGAAACACTGCATTTGCTTTATTTGCTTTAGGCTGAATTATCAGTAGAAAATCTTTATTTACCATGTGCCCTCAAATGCCTAGTTCACAGTAGCCATGAGAAATCTTCGTCCAAAGGCCTAGCCTCTCCTCCATGGGTGGGAGGTCCAGAGCGATAATTAACAAGATAAAAGGTGGAACTGGGGGAAAGAAAAAAAAATGTTACCCTTAAAAAATAATGTAAAAGGAAAAATTACATAAAAAATGATGAGACAGAAGCAGGGATAGTCAGAGACAGAGACACGGATATAGAGATGAAAGGACAGTGGGGGTAGGAGGTTCCCTATCACAGTAGCTTGTTTCCTGGTGGCTGAATTATCAGTAGAAAATCTTTATTTATCATGTGCCCTCAAATGCTTAGTTCACAGTAGCCATGAGAAATCTTCGTCCAAAGGCCTAGCCTCTCCTCCCTGCGTGGGAGGTCCAGAATGATAATGAACAAGATAAAAGGTGGAACTGGGGGAAAGAAAAAAAAGTTACCCTTAAAAAATAATGTAAAAAGAAAAAATTATATAAAAATTGTGAGACTGAAGCAGGGAGAGACAGAGACTAAGATAGAGATATAGAGATGAAAGACAGTGGTTTGAGGGGCTCCCTACCATGCTAGCTTGTTTGCTGGAGGCTGAATTATCATTAGAAAATCTTCATTTCTCACGTGCCCTGAAATACCTATGTTGCAGTATCCATTAGGATTAGTCTTCAGAAGGACTGGCCTCTCCTATGTGGAGTGAGAACCAGAGTGATAATTAACATGAAAAAAGGTGGAGCTGAGAACAAGAGATAAATATTACCATTAAAAAGAAATGTAAAAAGGAAAACATTAGAACAAAAAATGGGAAGACAGAAGCAGGGAGAGACTGAAACAGAGACTCAAAAATAGAGATAAAAGACCAGTAGTGGTGGAGGGCTACCTACCATGCTAGTTTGTTTGCTGGATGCTGAATTATCAGTAGAAAATCTTCATTTCTCATATGCCCTGAAATACCTAGTTAGCAGTAGCTATGAGGAATCTTGTTCTGAAGGTCTGACCTATTTTTACATCCCGGGAGGACCAGAGCGATAATTAACAAGATAAAAAGTGGAGCTGAGAGCAAGAGTAAAACATCCCAGTTAAAAAGAAATGTAAAAAGGTAAAATTACAACAAAAAATTTGAAGATAGAAGCATGGAGAGTCAGAGACAGAGACTGAAAAAAAGAGATAAAAGGCCAGCAGTGGTGGAGGGCTTCCTACTATGCTAGTTTGTTTGCTGGAGGCTGATTGATCAGTAGAAAATCTTCATTTCTCATGTGCTCTAAAACAGCTTGCTTGCAGTAGCCATGAGAAAATTCATCCAAAGGCCTGACCTCTCTTTCCAGGGTGGGAGAACCAGAGTGATAAATAACAAGGTAAAGAGTGGAGCTGAGGGTTAGAGAAAAACGTTTGTTAAAGAGAAATGTAAAAAGGGAAATTACATAAAAATTGGTAAGAAAAAGCAGGGAGAGAAAGAGCCTGAGACAGAAATAAATATTGATGTTCAGTGCGGGTTTGAGGCTCCATAACATGCTAGTTTGTTTGCTGGAGACTGATTATCAGTAGAAAATCTTCATTTGTCGTGTGCCCTGAAATACCTAGGTCACCATAACCATGAGGAATTTTTGTCCGAATGTCTGTCCTTTCTTTCCAGGGTGGGAGGACCAGAGTGATAAGCCAGAAGGTAAAAGATGGAGCTAAGGGCTAGAGAAAAACATTACTGTTAAAAAGAAATGTAAAAAGGAAAATTACATAAAAAAATGGTAAGACAAAAGCAGGGAGAGAAAGAGACTGAGACATAGAAATAAAGATAGAAGTCCAGTGTGGGATTGGGGCTCCATACCACACTACCTTGTTTGCTGGAGGAGGAATTATCAGTAGAAAATCTTCATTTGTCATGTGCCCTGAAATACCTAGTTCACAGTAGCCATGAGGAATCTTTGTCCGAAGGCCTGGCCTCTCCTGTCTGGGTGGTAGGACCAGAGTGATAATTAAGATAAAAGGTGGAGCTGAGGGCAAAAGAAAAACCTTACCATTAAAAAAAAATGTCAAAAGGAAAAATTACATAAAAATTATGAGACAGAAGCAGGGAGAGAGAGAGAGAGACAGAGATAAAGAGATGAAAGGCCAGTGGGGTGGGGGGCCCCCAACCACCCTAGCTTATTTTCTGGAGGCTGAATTATCAGTAGTAAACCTTCATTTCTCATGTGCCCTGAAAAACATAGTTCAAAGTAGCCATGGGGAATAATCCTTTGAACGACTGGTCTCTCCTACTGGATGTGAGGAGCAGAGTGATAAGTAACAAGATAAAAGGTGGAGCTGAGAGCAAGAGGAAAACATTACCATTAAAAACAAATATAAAAAGGAAAATATTAGACCAAAAAATGGGAAGACAGAAGCAGGGAAAGACAGAGTCAGAGACACAGAATTAGAGATAGAAGGCCAGTGGTGGTGCTGGACTCCCAACCATGCTAGCTTGTTTCCTGCAGGCTGAATTATCAGTAGAAAATCTTCATTTCTTGTGAGTCATGAAATACCTTCTACACAGTAGCCATGAGGAATCTTCTTCTGAAGGCCAGGCCTCTCCTGCCTGGGTGGGAGGACCAGTTCGATAATTAGCAAGATAAAAGGTGGAGCTGAGGGCAATAGGAAAACGTTACCATTAAAAAGAAATGTAAAAAGAAAAAATTAAACATAAAAAATGGTGAGACAGAAGCAGGGAGAGACAGAGACAGAGACACCAATATAGAGATAGAAGGCCAGTAGAGGTGGGGGGCTCACTACCATGCTAGATTTTTGCTGAAGGCTGAATTATCAGTAGAAAATCTTCATTTGTTGTGTTCCCTGAAATACCCAGTTCTCAGTAGACATGAGGAATTTTCTTCTGAAGGCCTGGTCTCTCCTGCCTGTGTGGGAAGTCCAGAGCAATAATTAACAAGACAAAAGGTAGAGCTTAGCACAAGAAAAAAAAATGTTACACTTAAAAAGAAATGTAAAAAGGTAAAATTACAGAATAAATTATAAGACAGAAGCAGGGAGAAATATAGAGATAAATGGCTAGTAGGGGGTGAGGAACTCTCTACCATGTTAGCTTGTTTGCTGGATGATGAAATATCAGTTGAAAAATCTTCATATCTTTTGTGCCCTGAAATACCTAATTCTGAGTAACCATGAGGAATATTCTTCTGAAAGTCTGGCCTCTCATGCCTGGGTTGGAAGACTAGAGTGATAATTAACATGATAAAAGGTTGAGCTGAGAGCAAAAGAAAAACTTTCCTTGTAAAAATAAATGTAAGGAAAAATTATACAAAAAATGGGAATACTGAAGCATGGAGAGAAAGAGAGAGAGAGACAGAAATAGATATAGAAGGGCTGTGGGTGTTGGGAGCTCCCACCACACTAGAATGTTTGCTGAATTATCAGTAGAAAATCTTCATTTCTCATGTGTGTTGAAATACCTAGTTTGCAGTAGCCATGAAGAATCTTCTTCTGATGGCCTGGCTTCTTCTGCCTGTGCAGGAGGACCAGAGAGATAATCAACATGATAAACGGTGGAGCTGAGAGCAATAGAAAAATTTTACCTTTAAAAAGTAATTTTAAAGGGAAATTTACAACAAATAATGGAAGACAGAAGCAGGGAGAGACAAAGACAGAGATACAGAAATAGAGATAGAAGGCCAGTGGTGGTGTTGGGCTTCGTACCATGCTACCTTGTTTGCTGGAGGCTAAATTATCAGTAGAATATCTTCATTTCCCATGTGCCCTGAAATAACTAGTTATTTCCAGAGCAATAATTAAGAAGATAAAAGGTGGACCTGAGGGCAAAAAATAAACTTTACCCTAAAAAGAAATGTTAAAAGGAAAATTTATACAACAATTGGAAGAGACACAGATATAGAGATAGAAGGCCAGTGGGGTTGGGGGGTTTTTTACCATGCTAGCATTTTTGCTGGTGGCAGATTTATCAGTAGAAAACCATCATTTCTCATGTGCCCTGAAATGCCTAGTTCACAGTAGCCATGAGAAATCTTCTTCAGAATGCTTGACCTCTCCTGACTGGGTGGGAGGACCAGAGCGATAATTAACAAGATAAAAGGTGGAGCTGAGTGGAAAAGAAAAACTTTACCCTTAAAAAGAAATGTGAAAAGGAAAAATTATACTACAAATGGGAAGAGAGAAGTAGGGAGGGACAGAGACAGAGACAGAGAAATAGATATAGAAGGCCAGTGGGGGTTGGGGACTCACTACCATGCTAGCTTATTTGCAGGAGGCTGAATTAACAGTAGGAAATCTTCATTTCTCATGTTCTATGAAATACCTATTTCACAGTATCCTTGAGGAATCTTCTTCTGAAGGATTGTCCTTTCTTGCTTGAGTGGGAGGGACAGAGAGATAATTAACAAGATAAGTGGTGGAGCTGAGAGTAAGAGGAAAATGTTACTGTTAAAAAGACATTTAAATTAAAAAATACAACAGAAAATGTGAAAACAGAAGCAGGGAGAGACAGAGACACAGAAATAGAGATAGAAGGCTAGTCAGTTTGGGGGGCTCCTTACCACACTAATATGTTTGCTGGCAATTCTCAGTTTAAAAGATTCATTTCTCATGTGTCCTGAAATAACTAGTTTGCTATAGCCATGAGGAATCTCCTCCTGAATTTCTGACCACACCTGCCTGTGTAGGAGGATCAGAGTGATAATCGACAAGCTAAAAGATGGAGCTGAGAGCAAGAGAAAAACTTTAGTGTTAAAAATATATATAAAATTAAAAATTTACAAAAATAAATGGGAAGACAAAAGCAGGGAGAGACAGAGAAACAGAAATAAAGATAGAAGTGAAGTGGGGGTGAGGGCTCTCTACTATGCTAGCTCGTTCGCTGGAGGCTGAATTATCAGTAAAAAATCTTTATTTGTCATTCCCCGTGAAATACCTAGTTCATAGTAACTATGAGGAGTCTTCTTCTGAAGGCCTGGCCTCTCCTTCCTGGTTGGGAGGTCCAGAGCAATAACTAACAAAATAAAAGGTGGTGCTGAGAGTGAAAGAAAAGCATTACCATTAAAAAGACATATAAAAAGTAAAGATTACAACAAAAAATGGAAAGACAGAAGCAGGCAGAGACAGAAAAAAAAAAGACATAGAAACATAGAAATAGGAGGCCTGTGAGGGTGGGGAGCACTCTACCATGCTAGCTTGTTTGCTGGAGGGTGAACTATCAGTAGAAAATCTTCATTTCTCATGTGCCCTGAACTACCTAGGTCACAGTAACCATGAGGAACCTTCTTCTAAAGGTATGGCTGCCCCTGCCTAATTAGGAGAACCAGAGCGTTAAGTTACTATATAAAAGATGGAGCTGACTTCAAAAGAAAAACTTTACCTTAAAAAAGAAATATGATAAAGAAAAATTATACCAAAGATTGGAAGACAGAAGCATGGATAGACAGAGACACAGAAATAGATATAGAAGGCCAGTGGGATTTGAGAGCCTCTTACCATGCTGGCATGTTTTCTGCTGGCCGACAGCAGTAGAAAACCTTTATGTTGCCTGAAATACCTAGTTCGCAGTAGCCATGAGGAATCTTCTTCTGAAGACCTTGCCTCTCCTGCATTGATGGAAGGACTATAGCAATAATTAACAAGATAAAAGGTGGAGCTGAGAGCAAGATAAAAACCTTACCATCAAAAAGAAATGTAAAAAAAGGAAAAATTATGAAAAACAATGGAAAGACAGAAGCAGAAAGAGACAGAGACAGAGACATAGAAACAGAGATAAAAGTCCAGTTGGTTAGAGGGCTTCCTACCACATTAGCTTGTTTCCTAGAGACTGAATTATCAGTAAAAAATCATCATTTTCCGTGTGCCCTAAAATACCTAATTTGAAGTAGCCATGAGGATTCTTCTTCTGAAGGCCTGATCTCTCCTGCCTGAGTTGATGAACCAGTGCAATAATTAACAAGATAATTATGAGAAACACTTTATTGTCAAAATAAAATTTAAAAAGGAAAAATTACAGCACAATGGGAAAACAGAAACGGGAGAAACAGAGACAAAGAATTAAAGGTAGAGGCCAGTGAGTGTGGGGGACTCCCTACTATACTATCTTCTTTGCAAGAGGCTGTATTATTCATTTCTTGGGTGCCCCAAAATAGCTAGTTCACAGTAGACATGAGGAATGTTCTTCTGAAGGCCTTGCCTCTCCTGTCAGGGTGGAAGGACCAGAGTGATAATTAACTAAATAAAAGGTGGAACTGAGAGCAAGAGAAAAACACCACCATTAAAAATAAATATAAAATGAGAAAATTACAAGTAAAAATGGAGAGACAGAAGCAGGGAGAGACAGAGTCAGGGACACAGAAATAGAGAAAAAAGGCCAGTAGGGGTGGGAAACTCCATACCACATGAGCTTCTTTGCAGGTGACTGAATTATCAGTAGAAAAATCTTCATTTCTTGTGTGCCATAGAATACCTAGTTAGCAATAGCCAAGATGAATCTTCTGAAGGCCTGGCCTCTCCTTCCAGTGTGAGAGGACCAGAGTGATAATTAACAAGAAAAAAGGTGTACATGTGAGCAAAATAAAAACATTACCCTTAAAATAGAAATCTGAAAAGGAAAAATGACAACAAAAAATGGGAAAAACAGAAGAAGGGAGAGACAGAGAAATAGAAATAAAGATAGAAGGCCAATAAGGGTGGGGGACTCACTACCATACTAGCTTGTATGCTGGAGACTGAAATATCAGTAGAAAATCTTCATATCTCATGTGCTGTGAAATACCTAGTTTGCAGTAGCCATGATAAATCTTCTTCTGAAGGCCTGGATTCTCCTGCCTGGATGGGGGGAACAAAGCCATAATTAAGAAGATAAAAGGTGGACCTGAAAGCAACAGAAAAACTTTACCTTTAAAAAGAATGGAAAAAGAAAAATCTACAAGAAAAAATGGGAAGACAGAAGCAGGGAGAGTCAGAGACAGAGACACAGAAATACAGATAGAACAGCAGTGGTGGTGGTGGGGCTCTGTACTATGCTAGCTAGTTTGCTGGAGGCTGAATTATCAGTAGAAAATTTTCATTTCTCCTGTGCCCTGAAATACCTAGTTTGCAGTAACCATGAAGTGTCTTCTTCTGAAAGTCTGGCCTCTCCTGCATGGGTGTGAGGACTACAATGATAATTAACAAGATAAAAGGTGGATCTGAGAACAAGAGAAAAAACTTACCTTCAAAAAGAAATGTAAAAAGGAAAAATTATGACAAACAATGGAAAGACAGAAGCAGGAAGAGACAGAGACACAGAAACAGAGATTGAAGGCCAATGGGGGTGAGGGACTTCTTACCATACTAGCATGTCTGATGGTGGTTTAATTATCAGTAGAAAATCTTCATTTTTCTCTTGTGTCCTGAAATACCTAGTTCACAGTTTCCCTGATGATACTTCATCTGAAGGTCTGGCCTCTCCTGCCTGGGTGGGAGGACCAGAGCGGTAATTAACAAGATAAAAAGTGGAGTGGAAAGCAAGAGTAAAACATCACTGTTAAAAAGAAATGTAAAACGAAAAAATTGCAACAAAAAGTGGTAAGACAGTAGCAGAGAGAAACAGAGACAGAGGCACCGAAATATAGTTAGAAGGCCAATTGGAGGGGGAGGCTCTCTACCATGCTATCTGGTTTGTTGGAGGCTGAATTATCAGTAGAAAATCTTCATTTCTCATGTGCCCTGAAATACCTAGTTCACAGTAGCCATGAGAAATATTTTGAAGGCCTGGCCTTTTCTGCCTGCGTGTGAGGACCAGAGAGATAATTAACAAGATGAAAGGTGGAGGTGAGAACAAGAGAAAAATGTTACCATTATAAAGAAATTTAAAAAGGAAAAATTACCACAAAAAAACAGAAGCAGGGAGAGACGAAGACACAGACACAGTAATAGAGATAGAAGGTCCATGGGGGTTGGGGGATCCCTATCTCATTAGCTTGTTTGCTAGAGCTGAATTATCAGTAGAAAATCTTGAGTTATATTGTGCCCTGAAATATCTAGTTCACAGTGGACATGTGGAATGTTCTTCTGAAAGCCTTGCCTCTCTTGCCAGGGAGGGAGGAACAAAGCAATAATTAAGAATATAAAAGGTAGAGCTGAAAGCAAGAGAAAAAAGTTACCATTAAAAAGCTATGTAAAAAGAAAAAAAAATTACTATATAAAAAGGAAACACAGAAGCAGGGAGAGACAGAAACAAAGACACAGAAATAAAGATAGAAGGCCAGTGAGGGTGGAGGGCTCCCAACCATGATAAGTTGTTTGCTGGAGGCTGAATTATCCATAAAAAATTTTGATTTATCATGTTCCCTGAAATACCTAGTTCTCAGTAACCATGAGGAAACTTCTGAAGGCCTGGCATCTCTTGCCTGGGTAGGAGACCCAGAGTGATAAGATAACAGGTTGAGCTGAATGAAAAAGAAAATCTTTATCCTTAGAAAGAAACATGAAAAGGAAAACTTATACAAAAAATGGGAAGAGAGAAGTAGGGAGAGACAGAGACACAGAAATAGAGATAGAGGGCCAGTGGGGGTTGGGAGTTCCAGTCCTCGCTAGCATGTTTACTGGTTGCTGAATTATCAGTAGAAAATCTTCATTTCTTGTGTGCCCTGAAATACCTAGTTCAAAATAGCCATGAGAAATCTTTTTCTGAAGGACTTTCCTCTCTTGCATGGGTGTAAGGACCAGAAAGATAATTAACAAGATAAAACATGGAGCTGAGAGAAGGAGAAAAATGTTACAGTTAAAACAAATGTAAAAAGGAAAAATTACAACAAAAAATGGGAAAACAGAAGCAGGGAGTTACAGAGACACAGAAACAGAGACAGTAGGCCGGTCGGGGTGGGGAGTTCCTTAAGTTAGCATGTTTACTGGTGGCTGAATTACCAGTAGAAAATCTTCATTTCTCATATGACCTGAAATACCAAGTTTGCAGTATGCATGAGGAATCTTCTTCTGAAGGTCTGGCCTCACCTGCCTGGGTGGGAGGACCACAACAATAATCAACAACATAAAGGGTGGAGGTGAGAGCAAGAGAAAAACTTTACTGTTTAAAAAAAAAAAGGTAAAAAGAGAGGAGATTGAGGCCTGCAGAAGAGGATTCCTCATGGCTCCTGCAAAGTAGTCATTTCAGGGTACAGGAAAAATGAAGAGGTTCTACCGATAATTCAGCCTGCAGCAAACAAAGCTAGCATGGTATGTAGCCCCTCTGGCCTACTATCAGTCTCTGTGTCTCTGTCCTGGTTTCTCCCTGCTTCAGTCCTCTCATTTTTTTTGAAATTTTTCTTTTTTATGATTTTTTTTAAAGTTAAAGTTTGTCTCTTGCTCTGAGCTCCAACTTTTGTTTTGTTAATAATACCCTCTGGCCCTTATGCCCAGGTGGGAGAGTTGAGGAGGCCTTCAGAGGAGGATTACTCATGGCTCCAGTAAAGAAGTCATTCCACGGTAGAGGAAAAATGAAGAGTTTCTACCAAAAATTCAACCTTGAGCAAACAAATCTTGTGGGTAGGAAACCCCTCTATCTTCTGTCTCTGTCCTTGTCTCTCGCTGCTTCTGTCCTCTCTTTCTTTTTTTTTTTTGTAATTTTTCCTTTTTACAATTTTTTTAAAGGTAAAGTTTTTCTCTTGCTCTCTGCTCCAGCTTTGGTTTTGTTAACAATCCCCTCTGGTATTTCTGCCTAGGCAGGAGAGTTTAGGAGGCCTTCAGAACAGAATTCCTCATGGCTGCTGCAAAGTATTCATTTAAGGGGACAGGAAAAATGAAGAGTTTCTACTGATAATTCAGCCTCCAGCAAACAAGGCTACCTAGGTAGGGAGTCCCTCTGCCCTTCTATCTGTCTCTGTGTTTCTGTCCTTATCTCTCCCTCCTTCTATCCTCTCATTTTTTTTTTTGTAATTTTTCCTCTTTACAATGTTTTTAACAGTAAAGATATCTCTTGCTCACAGCTCCACCTTTTGTTTTGTTAATAATCCCCTCTTGTCCTTCCACCCAGGCAGGAGAGTTGAGGAGGCCCTCAGAATAGGATTTCTCATGGCTCCTGCAAAGTAGTCATTTCAGGAGCCAGGAAAAATGAAGAGTTTCTACCAATAACTCAGCCTCCAGCAAACAAAGCTAGCATCATAGGGAGTCCCTCTGACCTTCTATCTGTCTCTGTGTCTTTATCCTTGTCTCTCTCTGCTTTTGTACACTAATTTTATTGTAATTTTTCCTTTTTATGATTTTTTTAATGGAAAAGTATTTCTCTTGCTCTCAGCTCCACCATTTGTTTTGTCAATAAACCCATCTGGTCCTTCCACCCAGGCAGGAGAGTTGAAGAGACGTTGAGAATAGGATCCCTCATGGCACCTGCAAAGTAGTCATTTAAGGGGACAGGAAAAATGAAGAGTTTCTACCAATAATTCAGCCTCCAGCAAACAAAACTAGCATGGTAGGGAGCCCCTCTGGCCTTCTATCTGTCTCTTTGTCCCCATATTGGTCAATTGTTTCTGTCTTCTCATACTTTTGTAATTTTTCCTTTTTACAATTTTTTTTTGGGGGAGAGGTTTTTGTTATAGGGTTCATGTGCTCGCCAGACAGATGGAGAGAGAGAGAGAGACAGAAAGTGAGAAATCACCCCCCAGGGGGGATAGCCATGCCACAATCCCTTCTCCTCCATTCTCCTCTCAGGATCTTGGGCACACACACACACATACGCCCAGCATGAGTTTAAGACACTGGGTCTGGGACTTGAACTGAGGTCGACTATGTGGGAGTCCAGCAACATAGTCATTATACTAACTGCTGGTCCCCCTTTTTACGATTTTTTTAAAGGTAACGATTTCTCTTCCTCACAGCTCCACCTTTTGTTTTGATAATAATCCCCTCTTGTCCTTCCATCCAGGCAGGAGAGTTGATGAGGCCTTCAGAATAGGATTTGTCATGGCCCCTGCAAAGAAGTCATTTCAGGGGAAATGAAAATGAAGAGTTTCTACTGAGAATTCAGCCTCCAGCAAACAAAGCTAGCATCATAGGGGGTCGATCTGACCTTCTATCTGTCTCTGTGTCTTCATCCTTGTCTCTCTCTGCTTCTGTACTCTCATTTTATTGTATTTTTTCCTTTTTATTATGTTTTTAATGGAAAATTATTTCTCTTGCTCTTGGCTCCACCTTTTGTTTTGTCAATAAACCCATCTGGTCCTTCCACACAAGCAGAAGAGTTGAAGGGACGTTCAGAATAGGATTCCTCATGGCTCCTGCAAAGTAGTCTTTTCAGGGTACCGAAAAAATCAAGAGTTTCTACCAATAATTCAGCCTCCAGCAAACAAAGCTAGCATGGTAGGGAGCCCCTCTAGCCTTCTATCTGTCTCTTTGTCTCTGTACTGTTTTCTCTTTGCTTCTGTCTTCCCATATTTTTGTAATTTTTCCTTTTTACGATTTTTTTAAAGGTAAAGTTTTTCTCTTGTTCTCATCTCCACCTTTTCTTTTGTAAATAATCTCCTCTGGTCCTTCCACCTAGGCAGGAGCGTTTAAGAGGCCTTCAGAAGAGGATTCCTCATGGCTCCTGCAAAGTAGTCATTTCAGGGGAGAGGAAAAATGAAGAGTTTCTACCTATAATTCAGCCTTGAGTTAACAATGCTAGCATGGTAGGGAGCCCCTCTGGCCTTCTATCTGTCTCTATGTCTCCGTCCTGGTCTCTCTGCTTCAGTCCTGTCATTTTTTTTTGTAATTTTTTCATTTTTACAATTCTTTTTTAAAGGTAAAGTTTTTCTCTTGCTCTCAGCTCTAACTTTTGTTTCACTAATAATCCCCTCTGGTCGTTCGCCCAGGCAGGAGAGTTGAGGAGGCCTTCAGAGGAAGATTCCTCATGGCTCCTCCAAAGTAGTAATTTCAGGGGACAGGAAAAATGCAGAGTATCTACCGATAATGCATCCTCCAGCAAACAAGGCTAGAGTGGTAAGCAACCCCTCTGGCCATCTGTCTGTCTCTGTGTCTCTGTCTGGTCTCTCTCTGTTTCTGTCCTCTCATTTTATTGTATTGTCTCTTTTTTATGATTTTTTTAAAGGTAACGTTTTTTCCCTTGCCCTCAGCTCCATCTTATGTTTCGTTAATAATCGCCTCTGGTCCTTCCTCCCAGGCATGATATTTGAGGAGGCCTTCAGAAGAGGATTCCTGGGAACCAGCAGTTAGTGTAATGGCTATGTTGCTGGACTCCCACGTAGTCGACCGCGGTTCGTGTCCCAGACCCGGTGGCTTAAAACTCACGCCAGGCGCGTGTGCGTGCGTGCCCAGGATCCCGAGAGGAGAATGGAGGAGAAGGGATTGCGGCGTGACCATCCCCCCTGGGGGGTGATTTCTCGCTTTCTGT
>NW_006204675.1:642016-642296 GCF_000334495.1 Tupaia belangeri chinensis | reverse complement strand
AAAGGAAAAATCCCTAAAAAAAAAAAAAAAAGAGGATTCCTCATGGCTCCTGCAAAGTAGTCATTTCAGAGGACAGGAAAAATAAAGAATTTCTACCAATAATTCAGCCCCCAGCAAACAAAGCTAGTGTAGTAGGGAGCCCCTCTGGCCTTCTATCTATCTCTTTGTCTCTGTACTATTTTTTCTTTGCTTCTGTCTTCTCATTTTTTTATAGTTTATTTTTTATTATAACTTTTTCCCATCACAACCCACAAATGAATTTTCCATCCAAAATACACTG
>NW_006204675.1:625547-641329 GCF_000334495.1 Tupaia belangeri chinensis | reverse complement strand
CTGCAGATCCACAAGTGTAGGTGAGTCTCCAGGGAATGCAGTTTCAGGAAAGCAGTTCTGGTACGCAGGGATGATTATCAGCTGATGTGGCACAGCAGTCATCTTGTAGTTACCAGGAATGGTGTTGTGGGGATCTGCAGTGTGAGTTGTCCTTGGGTATCTGGTTTCCTTAAGAATGGCAGAGTAGTTCTTGTTTTCCCCTGAGGTAATGCAGGGCTGGTAGCTATCATCTTCTCAAGTTGCAAGTTCTTCAATCTTGTTTTTTGCCTCTGGGCCATCTAGCACCAGAGAGGCCAGGGAGGCCAGGCCCCCGGAGCGGGGCCTGCTGTTAGGTGCACAGCTGCACAGGGCATAAGCCCCGGCCGCGGGGCACCCGGAGGGGGGCCGTGTCTTCTCATATTTTTGTAATTTTTCCTTTTTACGATTTTTTTAAAGGTAATGTTTTTTTCTTCTTCTCATCTCCACCTTTTCTTTTGTTAATAATCCCTTCTGGTCTTTCTGCCCAGGCAGAAGAGTTGACCAGGCCTTAAGAAGAGGATTCCTCATGGCTCCTGCAAAGTAGTCATTTCAGGGGACATGAAAAATGAAGAGTTTCTACCAATAATTCAGCCTCCAGCATACAAAGCTAGCATAGTAGGGAGTCTCGCTAGCCTTCTATCTGTCTCTGTGTCTATGTACTGGTCTCTCTTTCCTTCTGTCCTCTCTTTTTTTGTAATTTTTCCATTTTATGACTTTTTTAAAGGTAAAGTTTTTCTCCTGTTCTCATCTCCAACTTTTGTTTTGTTTATAATCCCCTCTGGTCCCTCAGCCCAGGCAGGAGAGTTGAGGACGCCTTCAGAATAGGATTTCTCATGGCTCCTGCAAAGTAGTCATTTCAGAAGATAGGAAAAATGAAGAGTTTCTACCAAAAATTCAACCTCCATCAAACAAAGCTTGCATGGTAGGAAGCCTCTCTGGCTTCTATATTTCTCTGTGTCTCTGTCCTTGTCTCTCTCTGCTTTTGTCCTGTCATTTTATTGTAATTTTTCCTTTTTATGATTTTTTTCAAGGTAAAGATCTATCTTGCTCTCAGCTCCACCTTTTGTTTTGTTAATAATCCCCTCTTATCTTTCCATCCACACAGGAGAGTTGAAGAGGCCTTCAGAAGAGGATTCCTCATGACTCCGGCAAAGTAGTCATTTCACGGGACAGGAAAAATGAAGAGTTTCTACCAATAATTCAGTCTTGAGTAAACAACACTAGCGTGGTAGGGAGGCCCTCTTGCCTTCTATCTGTCTGTGTGTCTCTGTCCTGGTCTCTCTCTGCTTCTGTCCTCTCATTTTTTTGTAACGTTTCCTTTTTATGATTATTTTTAAAAGTAGTTTTTCTCTTGCTCTCAGTTCTACCTTTTGTTTTGTTAATAATCCCCTCTGGTCCTTCCGTCCAGGCAGGAGAGTTGAGGACACCTTCAGAAGAGGATTCCTCATGGTTCCTGCAAAGTAGTCATTTCAGGGGACAAGAAAAATGGAGAGTTTCTACCAATAATCCATACTCCAACAAACAAGGCTAGTATGGTAAGGGACCCCTCTGGCCATCTACCTGTCTCTGTGTCTCTGTGCTTGTCTCTCTCTGCTTCTGTCCTCTCATTTTATTGTAATTTTTCCTTTCTATGACTTTGTTAAAGTTAAAGTTTTTATCTTTTCCTCAGCTCTATCTATTGTTTTGTTAATAATCCCCTCTGGTCCTTCCTCCCAGGCACGATATTTGAGGAGGCCCTCGGAAGAGGATTCCTCATGGCTCCTGCAAAGTAGTCATTTCAGAGGACAGGAAAAATGAAGAGTCTCTACAGATAATTCAGCCTCCAGCAAACAAAGCTAGCATGGTCGGGAGCCCCTCTGGCCTTCTATTCATCTCTTTGTCTCCATACTGGTCTCTCTTTGCTTCTGTCCTCTCATTTTTTGTAATTTTTCTTTTTTACAATATTTTTAAAGGTAAAGTTTTTCTCTTGTTCTCATCTCCACCTTTTATTTCATTTATAATACCCTCTGGTCCTTCTACCCAGGCGGGAGAGTTGAGGAGGACTTCAGAAGATGATTCCTCACAGCTCCTGCAAAGCAGTCATTTAAGGGGACAGGAAAAAAATGAAGAGTTTCTACCGATAATCTAGCCTCCAGTAAACAAGGCTACTAAGGTAGAGAACCCCTCTGGCCATCTATCTGTCTCTTTGTTTCTGTCCCTTTCTCTCTCTGCTTCTGTCCTCTAAATATTTTTCTATTTTTTTCCTTTTTACAATTTTTTTTTAAAGATAAAGCTTTTCTCTTGCTCACAACTCCACCATTTCTTTTGTTAATAATCCCCTCTGGTCTTTCGACCCAGGCAGGAAAGTTCAGGAGGCCTTCAGAAGAGGATTACTCATGTCTCTTGCAAAGTAGTCGTTTCAGGAGAATTGAAAAATGAAGCGTTTATACTGATAACTCAGCCTCCAGCAAACAAAGCTAGCATGGTAGGGAGCCCCTCTGGCCATCTATCTAACTCTGTGTTTCTGTCTTGGTCACTCTCTGCTTCTGTCCTCTCATTTTTTTTTGTAATTTTTACTTTTTAAGACTTTTTTTTTTAAAGATAAAGATTTTCTCTTGATCTCAGCTCCACCTTTTAGTTTTGTTAATAGTCCCCTCTGGTCCTTCCATCCAGGCAGGAGAGTTGAGGAGGCCTTCAGAAGAGAATTCCTCATGGCTCCTGCAAAGTAGGCATTTCAGGGGACAGGAAAAATGAAAAGTTTCTACTGATAATTCTGCCTACATCAAACAAATTTTGCATGGTTGGGAGCCTCCCCCCCACCCAAGGCCTTCAGTCTATCTTTCTGTCTCTGTCCTTTCCTCTCTCTGCTTTTTACCTCTCATTTTTTTTATTTTTCCTTCTTATGATTTTTTTTAATGGTAAAGTTTTTCTCTTGCTCTCAGCTCCACTTTTTGTTTTGTTAATAACCCCCTCTGGTCCTTCCTCCCGGGCAGGAGAGTTGACGAGGCCTTCAGAAGATGATTCCTCATGGCTCTTACAACATAGCCATTTCAGGGGACATGAGAAATAAAGAATTTCTACCAATAATTCAGCCTCCAGATAACAAAGCTACCATAGTAGGGAGCCCATCACGCCTTCTATCTGTCTCTGTGTCTTCATCCTGTTCTCTCTCTGCTTTTGTCCTGTCATTTTTTTGTACTTTTTTTCCTTTTTACAATTTTTTTAAAGGTAACGTTTTTCTCTTGCCCTCAGCTCCAACTTTTGTTTTTTTAAAAATCAGATCTGGTCTTTCTGCCAGGACTGAAGAGTTGAGGAGGACTTCAGAAGAGGATGACTCATGGCTCCAGCAAAGAAGTCATTTCAGAGGACAGGAAAAATGAAGAGTTTCTACTGATAATTCAGCCTCCAGCAAAAAATAGCAAGCAAGTAAGGGACTCCCATCTTTCGACCCCTGGGGAAGGAATTGCAAGTGAGAACTGCCCCTTAAACTCCAGTCCCAGCACTACCAAGCCAAAAACCCCTCTAATGCCCAGGAAGGCCATTAGACCTGCAGACAACCCACTCCCATCATTTGACCCCTGGGCAAGGAACTGTAAGGAAGAACTGCCCCTTAAAACTCCAGGACCAGGAACCCCAAGCCAGAAAGCCCTCTGTCAGCCAGGAAGGCCATTAGACCTTCAACATCCCACTCCCATCTTTCCACCCCAGGGGCAGGTGCTGTGAGGGATAACTGCCCCTTAAAACTCCAGTCCCAGGACCCCCAAGCCAGAAACCCATCTGTCAGCCAGGTACACTTTTTTTTCTCCTTCTCCTTTTCTTTCGATCACAAATTTCTATTTCTCACTACCACATAGGAAGGCCATTAGAACTACAGACACCCCACTCCCATCTTTTGACCCCTGGGCCAGGAACTGTGAGGGAGAACAGCCACTTGAGACTCCAGTCCCCGGATCACCAAGGCAGAAACCCCTCTTTCAGCCAGATAAAATGTTTTTCTCCTTCTCCTCTTCTTTCATTTGTAAGTTTCTCTCTCCTCACTAACACATAGGAAGACCATTAGACCTACAGACACCCCACTCCCATCTTTGGACCCTTGGCCAGGCACTGCGATGGAGAACTGCCTCTTGAAACCCCAGTCTCCGGACACCCAATCCAGAAACCCCTCTATCAGCAAGGTATACTTTGTTTTTCTCCCTCTCCTCTTCTTTCATTTGTAAATTTCTCTCTTCTCAATTCTACATAGGAAGTCCATTAGACCTATAGACACCCAACTTTCATCTTTTGCCCCCTGGGCCAAAAACTGTGAGGGAGAGCTGACCCTTGAAACTCCTGTCTGAGGATCCGCAAGACAGAAACTCCTCTGTCACCCAGGTACACTTTTTTATTTTTTTCTCCTTCTCCTCTTCTTTCATTTGAAAATTGCTCACTTCTCACTACCACACAGGAAGGCCATTAGACCTAAAGAAACCCCACTCCTAACTTTCAACCCCTGGGTCAGTAACTGTGAGTGATAAATGCTCCTTAAAACTCAAGTCCAAGGGACCCCAAGCCAGACACCCCTTTGTCAGCCAGGTACACTTTTTTATTTTTCTCCCTTTCCTCTTCTTTCATTTGTAAATTTCTCTATTCTCACTTACACATAGGAAGGCCATTAGACCAACAGACACACCACTCCCATCTTTTGACCCCTGGACCAAGAACTGCGAGGGACAAGTTTCCATTGAAACTCCAGTACCAGGACCCCCAATCCAGAAACCCCTCTGTCAGTCAAGTACACTTTTTTTTTTTAAATTCTCCTTCTCCTCTTCTTACATCTATATTTCTCTCTTCTCACTAACACATAGTAATGTCATTATAGCTACAGACACAAAACTCCCATCTTTTGAACCCTGGGCTAAAGCTGCGAGGAAGAACTGCCCCTTGAAACTCCAGTCCCAGGACCTACAAGCCAGAAACACCTCTGTCAGGGAGGTTCATTTCTTTTTTCTCCTTCTCCTCTTTCATTTGTAAATTTCTCTCTTCTTACTACCACAGAGGAAGGCCATTTGACCTACAGACACACCACTCCCATCTTTCTACCCCTGGGCCAGGAACTGTGAGGAGAACTGACCCTTTAAACTCCAGTCCCAGGATCCCCAAGCCACAAACCTATCTGTCAGCCAGGTACACTTTTATTTTTTCTCCTCCTCTTTCATTTGTAAATTTCTCTCTTCTCACTACCACATAGAAAGGCCATTAAAGCTAAAGACACCCCACTCCCAAGTTTCAACAACCGGGCCAGGAACTGCGAGTGAGAACTGCTCCTTGAAACTCCAGTCCCAGGACCTACAAGCCAGAAACACTTTTGTCAGCCAGGAACACTTTTTTTTCTCCCTCGCCTCTTCTTTCATTTCTAAATTTCTCTCTTCTCTTTTCCACATAGGAAGGCTATTTGTGCAACAGACACACCACTCCCATCTTTGCAACCCTGGGCCAGGAACTTTGAGGGAGAACTTTCCCTTGAAACTCCAGTACCAGGACTCCCAACCAAGAAACCTCTCTGTTAGATAGGTACTTTTTTTTCTCCTTCTCCTCTTCTTTCAATTTCTCTCTTCTCACTACCACATAAGAAGGCCATTAGACCTACAGACACCCAACTCCCATCTTTCTCTGCTTGGGCATGAACTGCAATGGAGAACTACCCATTGAAATTCTAGTCCCTGGAGCTCCAGGCCAGAAACTCTCTGTCAGCTGTCAGATGGTACACATTTTTTTTCTCCTTCCCCTGTTCTTTCCTTTGTAAATTTCTCTCTTAGAACTACCACATAGGAAGGCTATTAGACCTACAGACACCCTACTCCAATCTTTTGACCCCTGGGCAAGGAACAGGGAGTGAGAACTGCTCCTTGAAACTCCAGTCACTGGACTCCCAAGCCAGAAATCCCTCAGTCAGCCAGGTACAATTTTTTCTTTCTCTTTCTTCTCTTCTTTCATTTGTAAATTTCTCTCTCCACACTACCCAACAGGAAGGCCATTAGACCTACAGACATGCCACTCACATCTTTGGATCCCGAGCCAGAAACTGCAAGGGAGAACTGCCCTTTCTAACTCCAGTCCCAGGACCTCCAGGCCAGAAAGCCAACAATCAGCCAGGTACACTTATTTTTTTCTCCTTCTTCTTTCATTTGTAAATTTCTCTCTTTTCACTTCCACATAGGAAGGCCATTAGAGCAACAGACACACCAGTCACATCTTTTGCCCCAATGGGCAGGAACTGGGGGCAAGAACTTCTTCTTGAAAGTCCAGTACCAAGACCCCCAAGCCAGAAACCTTTCTGCCAGCCAGGTACACATTTTTTTCCCTTCTCCCCTTCTTTGTTTGTAAATTTCTCAATTCTCACTACCTCATAGGAAGGTCATTAGACCTTCAGACACCCAACTCCAATATGTGGACTCTTGGTCCAGGAACTGCAAGTGAGAACTGCCCCTTGAAACTCCAGTTCCAGGACCACCAAGCCAGAAACCCTTTGTCATCCAGGTACACTTTTTTTTGTTTCTCCTCTTCATTCATTTGTAAATTTCTCTATTTTCACTACCACATAAGAAGGCCATTAGACCTACAGACACTCCACTGTCATCTTTCAGCCACTGGGCCAGGCCCTGCGAGAGATAACTGCCCCTTCAAACTCCAGTCCCAGGACCCCCAAGCCAGAAACCCTTTGTCATCCAGGTACACTTTTTTTTGTTTCTCCTCTTCATTCATTTGTAAATTTCTCTCTTTTTACTATCAGATAGGAAAGCCAGTAGACCTACAGACGTACCCCTCCCATCTCTCGATCCCTGGACCAGGAACTGCCAAAGAGAACTTTCCCTTCAAAATCCAGTTCAAGAACCCCCATGCCAGAAATCCTACTGTCAGGCAGGTATACATTTTTTGCCTCCTTCTCCTCTTCTTTCATTTGTAAATTTCTACATTTTCACTAGCAGATAGGAAGGCCATTAGACCTGCAGACACACCACTCCCATCTTCCCACCCCTTGGCCTGGCACTGCGATGGAGAACTGCAACTTGAAACCCCAGTCCCTGGACCCCAAGCTAGAAACCATTCTGTCAGACAGATACACTTTTTTTTCTCTTTCTCCTCTTCTTTCATTTGTAAATTTCATCTTCTCACTACCACATATGAAGGCCATTACACCTACAGACACATCACTCCCATCTTTCGACCTCTGGACAAGGAACTGCGAGGGAGGAAACTCCAGCTCCTTAAAACTCCAGTCCTAGATACCTGAAGCAAGAAACCCCTATGTCAGCCAGGTACACTTATTTTTTTCCTCCTTCTCCTCCTCTTTCATTTGTAAATTTCTCTCTTCTCACTACCACATAGAAATGCCATTAGACCTATAGACATACTACCCTCATCTTTCCATCCCTGGGCCACACACTGCGAGCAAGAACTGCCGCTTGAAACGCTAGTCCTAGGACCCCAAGCCAGAAACCCATCTGTCAGCCTGGTACAATTTTTTATTTCTCCTTCTCCTCTTCTTCCATTTGTAAATTTCTCTCTTCTTATTACTGCATAGGAAGGCCAGTAGACCTATGGAACACCACTCCCATCTTTCGAACCCTGGGCCAGGCACTGCAAAGGAGAACTGCCCCTTGAAACTCCAGTCCCAGGATCCACAAGCCAGAAAAACCTCTGTCAGGGAGGTTCATTTTTTTTCTCCTTCTCCTCTTCTTTCATTTGTAAATATCTCTCTTCTTACTACGACAATGGAAGGCCATTAGACCTACAGACACACCACTCCCATCTTTTGACCCTGGGCCAGTAACTTCTAGGAAAACTGCCCTTTAATATCCAGTCCAGGATCCCCAGGTCACAAACCCCTCTGTCAACCAGGTACACTTTTATTTTTCCTCCTCCTCTTCTTTCATTTGTAAATTTCTCTCTTCTAACTACCACATAGAAAGGCCATTAAAGCTAAAGGCACCCCACTCCCAAGTTTCAACAACCGGGCCAGGAACTGTGAGTGATAACTTCTCTTTGAAACTCCAGTCCCAGGACCTACAAGTCAGAAACACCTCTGTCAGCCAGGAACACTTTTTTTTTTTCTCCCTCTCCTCTTCTTTCATTTCTAAATTTCTCTCTTTTCTTTTCTACATAGCAAGGCCATTAGTGCAACAAACAACTCCCATCTTTCACCCCTGGGCCAGGAACTCTGAGGAAGAACTTTCCCTTCAAACTCCAGAACCAGGACAACCAACCAAGAAACCCCTCTGTCAGCTAGGTACACTTTTTTCTTCTTCTTCTCTTCTTTCATTTGGAAATTTCTCTTTTCTTATTACCACAGAGGAAGGCCATTAGACCTACAGACATCCAACTCCCATCTTTCTCTGCTTGGGCAGGAACGGCAATGGAGAACTGTCCCTTGAAATTCTAGTCCCTGGAGCCCCAGGCCAGAAGCTCTCTCTCAGCTGGTACCCTTTTTTTTTTTTAATTTCTCATTCTCCTCTTTTTTCATTTGTAAATTTTTCTCTTGGCACTACCAAATAGGAAGGCCATTAGACCTACATACACCCCACTCCAATCTTTCAACCCCTGGACAAGGAACAGCAAGTGAGAATGGCTCATTGAAACTCCAATCCCCAGACCCCCAAGCCAGAAACCCCTCAGTCAGCCAGGCACAACTTTTTTTTTTCTCCTTCTCTTCTTTCATTTGTAAGTTTCTCTTTCCTCACTGCTCATAGGAAGGCCATTAGACCACAGACACCCCACTCCCATCTTTGGACCCCTAGGCCAGGAACTGAGAGGGAGAACTGTCCCTTCAAACTCCAGTCACAGGACCCCTATGCCAGAAACCTCACTGTCAGCAAGGTACACACTCTTTTTTTACCTCCTTCTCCTCTTCTTTCATTTGTAAATTTCTCTCTTCTCAATACCACATAGGAAGGCCATTAGGCTTACAGATACCACACTCCAACATGTTGGCCCTGGACCACGATCTGCGAGGGAGGAGTACCACTTGAAACTCCAGTCCCTGGATCTCCAAGCCTGAAAACCCTCAGTCAGCCAGATACAATTTTATTTTCTCCATCTCTTCTTCTTTTATTTGCAAATATCTCTCTCCACACTACCCAATAGGGAGGCCATTAGACCTACAGACACTCCACTCCCATTTTTGGCACCCTAAGCAAGGAAAAGTGAGAGAGAACTGTGACTTGATACTCCAGTCCCTGAACCCCAAGCCATAAACCACTCTGTCAGCCAGGTACAATTTATTTACTCCTCCTCTTCTTTTATTTGTAAATTTCTCTCTCCCCCTTACCACATAGGAAGGCCATTAGACCTACAAACACCCCACTCCCATCTTTGGACTCCTAAGCCAGAACTGTGAGGGAGAATTGCCCCTTCAAACTCCACTCCCAGGATCCCCATGCCAGAAATGGCAGTGTCAGCCAGGTACATTTTTTTAAATTTCCTTTCTCTCCTCTTTCATTTGTAAAATTCTCACTTCTCACTACAGTACAGGAAGGCCATTAGACTACAGACAGCAAACCCGCATCTTTCAACTCCTGGTCCAGGCACTGAGAGGGAGAACTGCACCTTGAAACTCTAGTCCTAGGACTCCCAAGTCAGAAACCCCTTAGTCAGCCAGGTATAATTTTTTTCTTCTTCTCTTCTTTCATTTGTAAATTTATCCCTTCTCACTACAACATACGAAGGCCAATATACCTACAGACACCCCACTAGCATATTTTGACCCTTGGCCAGGAACTGTGAAGGAGAACTGCCCCTTGAAACTCCAGTTCCAGAAACCACAAGCCAGAAACTCCTGTTTTAGCCAGGTACACATTTTTTTCTCCTTCTCCTCTTCTTTCATTTGTAAATTTCTCTCTTCTTACTACCACATAGGAAGGCCATTAGACCTACGGACACATCACTCCCATCTTTAAACCTGTGGGGCAGTAACTGTGAGGGAGAACTGCCCCATGAAACTTCAGTCCCAGGACCTCCAAGCCAGAAACACCTCTGTCAGCCAGTTACACTTTTTTTTTTCTCCTCCTCCTCTTCTTCAAATTGTAGATTTCTCTCTTCTCTCCACCACATTTGAAGGCCATTAAAGCTAAAGACAAACAACTCCCAAGTTTCAACCCATGGGCCAGGAACTGCGAGTGAGAACTGCTCCTTGAAAGTCCAGTCACAGGGCCCCCAACCGAGAAACCTGTTAGCCAGGTACACTTTTTATTTTCTCCTTCTCCCTTTATTTTATTTGTAAATTTCTCTCTTGTCACTACCACATAGGAAGGTCATCAGACCTACAGACAGCCAACTCCCATCTTTCGTCGCATGGGCAGGATCTGCAATGGATTACTGCCCCTTGAAATTCTAGTCTCTGGACCCCCAGACTGAAAACTATCACCTGGTACACTTTTTTTTTTCATTTTCTGAAAGAATAAAATTCAGCACAATCTGTATTCTGTAAAAAATAAACTTAACTGCTTGCTCTTCTTGCTTCTGTACAAAAGCTTACGCCGCCACCTTGAAAAACAGCCCTGAGCTATGTAAGCTACTGGGACTTGCTCAGCCTCCTGCATACTGGCTCAGCTCCATGCAAAAAGCCAGATCCCTGCAAAAATGTATACCCACCCCACCCCCCTCCGGGGAAATCAGCACCAGACCACCCTGAGTATCTAACCTGACTCAGTTGCAACATCTGCAAAATGCCTTTGTAACCCACTTGCATAAATAAGCCTCCTTGCCAGAGCCAGCAGAAAAAGATAACCATACTTAAAAGACCCTTATCTTATTTCCTCATTCCTCACTCCCCTCACCCTTCCAACTTGTGCCTATATAATCTATGTGTTTCTTTTGTTCGGGACTCCACTTCTCACGGGGTCTATTGTGACCAGGAGTGGAGTCCTAGCGCGCTAGCAATAAAATCCTCTTGTACTTTGCAGCAAGATCTAACTCTTGTGGTTGATTGGGGTTGCCGTGACTCTCCTCGGACTGAAGGGTCTAGCGGCTTTTAAGTTGGGGGTCTTTCATTTCCTCTTCGTTCACCTGTAAATTTCTCTCTTCACACTACCACATAGGAAGGCCACTAGACCTAAAGACACCCCACTCCAATATTTTCACCCCAATGCAACAAACAGCAAGGGAGAACTACAACTTGAAACTCCAGTCCCTGGACCCCCAAGCCAGAACCCCTCTGTCAGCCTGGTACAATCTTTTTTATTTCTCCTTCTCCTCTTTCATTTGTAAATTTATCCCTTCTCACTACAACATAGGAAAGCTATTAGACCTACAGACACCCTACTCCCTTGTTTCGTCCTCTGGACCAGGCACTGAAAGGGAGAACTGCCCATTGAAACTCCAGTCCCAGGACCTCCAAGCCAGAAACCCCTCTGTCACCCAGGTACACCATCTATTTTCTCCTTCTCCTCTTCTTCCATTTTTAAATTTCTTCTTCTTATTACAGCATAGGAAGGCCAGTAGACCTATAGACGCACCACTCCCATCTTTGGAACCCTGGCCAAGGCACTGCGAAGGAGAACTGTCCCTTGAAACTCTAGTCCCAGGATCCACAAACCAGAAAAACTTCTGTCAGCAAGGTTCATTTTTGTTTCTCATTCTCTTCTTTCATTTGTAAATTTCTCTCTTCTCACTACCACATAGGAAGGCCATTACACCTACAGACACACCACTCCCATCTTTGGACCCCTGGGCCAGGAACTGCAAGGGAGGACAGCTCCTTGAAGTTCTAGTTACAGATACCTGAAGCAAGAAACCTCTATGTCAGTCAGGTACACTTTTTTTCCCCCCCCTCATTTTCCTCTTCTTTCATTTATAAATTTCTCTCTTCTCACTAACACATAGAAATGCCATTAGACCTACAGACATCCTACTCTCATCTTTCCATCCCTGGGCCAGGCACTGTGAGCAAGAACTGCCCCTTGAAACGCTAGTCCTAGGACCCCCAAGTCAGAAACTCCTCTGCCAGCCAGGTACTACTCTGTTTTTTTCTCCTTCTCCTCTTCTTACATTTCTAAATTTCTCTCTTGTCACTACCACATGGGAAGGTCTTTAGACCTACAGACACACCACTCCCATCTTTCAACCCCTGGGCCAGGAACTGCGAGGGATAACTGCCCCTTGAAAGTCCAGTTTCTAGGACCACCAAGCCAGAAACCCCTCTGTCAGCCAAGTACACTTTTTTTTTCTCCTTCTCCTCTTCATTCGTTTGTAAATTTCTCTACTCTCACTACCATATAAGAATTCCATTAGACATACAGACACTCCACTACCATATTTCCACTACTGGGACAGGTCCTGTGAGAGATAACTGCCCCTTCAAACTTCAGCCCCAGGACCCCCAAGCCAGAAACCCCTCTGTCAGCCAGGAACACTGTTTTTTTTCTCCTTCTCCTATTCTTCCATTTGTAAATTTCTCTCTTTTTACTTTCCTATAGGAAGGCCAGTAGACCTACAGACCCACCACTCCCATCTTTCAACCCCTCAGCCAGGAACTGCCAGGGAGAACTTCCCCTTCAAACTCCAGTTCAAGGACCCCCATGCCAGAAATCCTACTGTCAGCCCGGTATACATTTTTTTCTCCTCCTTTTCTTTCATTTGTAATTTTCTACCTTCTCACTAGCAGATAGGAAGGCCATTTGACCTACAGACACACCACTCCCATCTTCCCACCCCTTGGCCTGGCAGTGCAATGGAGAAATGAGACTTGAAACACCAATCCCCAGACACCAAGCTAGAAACAATTCTATCAGCCAGATACACTTTTTTTCTCTTTGTCCTCTTCTTTCATTTGTAAATTTCTCTCTTCTCACTACCACATATGAAGGCCATTACACCTACAGACACACCAGTCCCATCTTTTGACCCCTGGGCCAGAAACTGCAAGGGAGGACAGCTCCTTGAAACTCCAGTCCTAGATACCGGAAACAAGAAATCCCTATGTCAGCCAGGTACACTTTTTTTTTCCTCCTTCTCCTCCTCTTTCATTTGTAAATTTCTCTCTTCTCACTACCACATACAAATGCCATTAGACATCAGACATCCTACCCTCATTTTTCCATCCCTGGGTCAGGCACTGCGAGCAAGAACTGCCCCCTTGAAACGCTAGTCCTAGGACCCCCTAGTCAGAAACCCCTCTGCCAGCGAGGGACTCTTTTTATTTTCTCCTTCTCCTCTTCCTACATTTCTAAATTTCTCTCTTCTCACTACCACATGGCCTTTAGACCTCTAGACACATCACTCCCATCTTTTGACCTCTGGGCCAGGAACTGCAAGGGATAACTTCCCCTTGAAATTCCAGTCCCATGACCACCAAGCCAGAAACCTCTATGTCTGCAAGTTACACATGTTTTTCTCTTTCTCCTCTACTTCCATTTGCAAATTTCACACTTACTAATACTGCATAGAAATGCCAGTAGACCTAGAGACACACAACTTTCATCTTTCGAACCCTGGGCCAGGCACTGGAAGGGAGATCTGCCCTTTGAAATTACAGTCCCAGGACCCAGAAGCCTGAAACACCTCTATCTGCGAGGTTCATATTTTTTTCTCCTTCTCCTCTTCTTTCATTTGTAAATTTCTCTCTTCTTATTACCACATAGGAAGGCCATTAGACCTACAGACACACCACTCCCATCTTTCCTCCCCTGGGCCAGGAACTCCCCTGGCGAGTGAGAACTGATCCTTGAAACTCCAGTCCCAGGACCTACAATCCAGAAACACCTCCGTCACTTGGGCCAGGAACTTTGAGGGAGAACTTTCCCTTGAAATTCCAGTACCAGGACCCCCAACCGAGAAACCCCTCTGTTAGCTAGGTACACTTTTTCTTTCTCCTTCTCCTCTTCTTTCATTTGGAAATTTCTCTCTTCTCACTACCACATAGGAAGGCCACTAGACCTATAGACACCCAGCTCCCATCTTTCTCTGCTTGGACATGAAGTACAATGGAGAACTGCCCCTTGAAATTCTAGTCCCTGGAGCCAGAAGCTCTCTGTCAGCTGGTACCATTTTTTTTCTCATTCTCCTTTTCTTTCATTTGTAAATTTTTCTCTTGGCACTACCACACAGGAAGGCTATTAGACCTACAGACACCCTACTCCAGTCGTTCGACCCCTGGGCAAGGAACAGGGAGTGAGAACTGCTCCTTGAAACTCTAATCCCGGGACTCCCAAGCCAAAAACCCTTCAGTCAGTCAGGCACAATTTTTTTTTCTCCTTCTCCTCTTCTTTCATTTGTAAGTTTCTCTCTCCTCACTACTCATAGGAAGGCCATTAGACCTAAATACATCCCACTCACATCTTTGGACCCCTAGGCCAGGAACTGAGAGGGAGAACTGCCCCTTCGAACTCCAGTCACAGGACCCCCATGCCAGAAACCTCACTGTCAGCAATGTACACTTTCTTTTTCCTCCTTCTCCTCTTCTTTCATTTGTAAATTTCTCTTTTCTCAATACCACTTAGGAAGGCCATTAGACCTACAGACATCCCACTCCAATATGTCGGCCCATTGGGCCAGGATCTGTGAGGGAGGACTGCCACTTGAAACTCTTATTCCCGGATCCCAAAGCCAGAAAACCCTCAGTCAGCCAGGTACAATTTTTTTTTTCTCCATGTCCTCTTTCATTTGTAAATTTATCTCTCCTCACTACCCAATAGTAAGACCATTAGATCTACAGACACCCAACTCCCATCTTTGGATCCAAAGGCCAGGAACTGCGAGGGAAACTGCCCCTTCTAACTCCAGTCCCAGGACACCCAGGCCAGAAAGCCCACTGTCAGGTAGGTACACTTTTTTTTTTTTCCTTCTCCTCTTCTTTCTTTTGTAAATTTCTCTTTGCACTACCACATAGGAAGGCTATTATATCTACAGACACTCCACTCCCATTTTTTGAACCCTAGGCAATGAAAAAAGAGAGAGAACTGCGACTTGATATTTCAGTCCCTGAACCCCAAGCCATAAACCACTCTGTCAGCCAGGTACAATTTTTTTTTCTCCTTCTCCTATTCTTTTATTTGTAAATTTCTCTCTCCTCCTTACCACATAGGAAGGCCATTAGACCTACAAACACCCCACTCCCATCTTTGGACTCCTAAGCCAGAACTGTGAGGGAGAATTGCCCCTTCAAACTCCACTCCCAGGACCCCCATGACAGAAATGCCAGTGTCAGCCAGGTACAATTTTTTTTATTTCCTTTTTCTCCTCTTCTTTCATTTGTAAAATTCTCACTTCTCACTACAGTACAGGAAGGCCATTAGACCTACAGACAGAATACCCACATCTTTCGACACCTGGGCCAGGCACTGCGAGGAAGAACTGTACCTTGAAACTCTAATCCTAGGGCCCTCAAGTCAGAAACCCCTTAGTCAGCCAGGTATAATTTTTTTTTCTTCTTCTCTTCTTTCATTTGTAAATTTATCCCTTCTCACTACAACATACGAAGGCCAATATATCTACAGACACCCCACTAGCATATTTTGACCCTTGGCCAGGAACTGTGAAGGAGAACTGCCCCTTGAAACTCCAGTTCCAGAAACCACAAGCCAGAAACTCCTGTTAGCCAGGTACCCATTTTTTTTTCTCCTTCTCCTCTTCTTTCATTTGTAAATTTCTCTCTTCTCACTACCACATAGGAAGGCCATTAGACATACAGACACATCACTCCCATCTTTCAACCCATGGGGCAGTAACTGTGAGGGAGAACTGCCCCATGAAACTTCAGTCCCAGGACCTCCAAGCCAGAAACACCTCTGTCAGCCAGTTACACTTTTTTTTTT
>NW_006204675.1:604066-622961 GCF_000334495.1 Tupaia belangeri chinensis | reverse complement strand
AAAAAGATAACCATACTTAAAAGACCCTTATCTTATTTCCTCATTCCTCACTCCCCTCACCCTTCCAACTTGTGCCTATATAATCTATGTGTTTCTTTTGTTCGGGACTCCACTTCTCACGGGGTCTATTGTGACCAGGAGTGGAGTCCTAGCGCGCTAGCAATAAAATCCTCTTGTACTTTGCAGCAAGATCTAACTCTTGTGGTTGATTGGGGTTGCCGTGACTCTCCTCGGACTGAAGGGTCTAGCGGCTTTTAAGTTGGGGGTCTTTCATTTCCTCTTCGTTCACCTGTAAATTTCTCTCTTCACACTACCACATAGGAAGGCCACTAGACCTAAAGACACCCCACTCCAATATTTTCACCCCAATGCAACAAACAGCAAGGGAGAACTACAACTTGAAACTCCAGTCCCTGGACCCCCAAGCCAGAACCCCTCTGTCAGCCTGGTACAATCTTTTTTATTTCTCCTTCTCCTCTTTCATTTGTAAATTTATCCCTTCTCACTACAACATAGGAAAGCTATTAGACCTACAGACACCCTACTCCCTTGTTTCGTCCTCTGGACCAGGCACTGAAAGGGAGAACTGCCCATTGAAACTCCAGTCCCAGGACCTCCAAGCCAGAAACCCCTCTGTCACCCAGGTACACCATCTATTTTCTCCTTCTCCTCTTCTTCCATTTTTAAATTTCTTCTTCTTATTACAGCATAGGAAGGCCAGTAGACCTATAGACGCACCACTCCCATCTTTGGAACCCTGGCCAAGGCACTGCGAAGGAGAACTGTCCCTTGAAACTCTAGTCCCAGGATCCACAAACCAGAAAAACTTCTGTCAGCAAGGTTCATTTTTGTTTCTCATTCTCTTCTTTCATTTGTAAATTTCTCTCTTCTCACTACCACATAGGAAGGCCATTACACCTACAGACACACCACTCCCATCTTTGGACCCCTGGGCCAGGAACTGCAAGGGAGGACAGCTCCTTGAAGTTCTAGTTACAGATACCTGAAGCAAGAAACCTCTATGTCAGTCAGGTACACTTTTTTTCCCCCCCCTCATTTTCCTCTTCTTTCATTTATAAATTTCTCTCTTCTCACTAACACATAGAAATGCCATTAGACCTACAGACATCCTACTCTCATCTTTCCATCCCTGGGCCAGGCACTGTGAGCAAGAACTGCCCCTTGAAACGCTAGTCCTAGGACCCCCAAGTCAGAAACTCCTCTGCCAGCCAGGTACTACTCTGTTTTTTTCTCCTTCTCCTCTTCTTACATTTCTAAATTTCTCTCTTGTCACTACCACATGGGAAGGCCTTTAGACCTACAGACACACCACTCCCATCTTTCAACCCCTGAGCCAGGAACTGCGAGGGATAACTGCCCCTTGAAACGCTAGTCCTAGGACCCCCAAGTCAGAAACTCCTCTGCCAGCCAGGTACTACTCTGTTTTTTTCTCCTTCTCCTCTTCATTCGTTTGTAAATTTCTCTACTCTCACTACCATATAAGAATTCCATTAGACATACAGACACTCCACTACCATATTTCCACTACTGGGACAGGTCCTGTGAGAGATAACTGCCCCTTCAAACTTCAGCCCCAGGACCCCCAAGCCAGAAACCCCTCTGTCAGCCAGGAACACTGTTTTTTTTCTCCTTCTCCTATTCTTCCATTTGTAAATTTCTCTCTTTTTACTTTCCTATAGGAAGGCCAGTAGACCTACAGACCCACCACTCCCATCTTTCAACCCCTCAGCCAGGAACTGCCAGGGAGAACTTCCCCTTCAAACTCCAGTTCAAGGACCCCCATGCCAGAAATCCTACTGTCAGCCCGGTATACATTTTTTTCTCCTCCTTTTCTTTCATTTGTAATTTTCTACCTTCTCACTAGCAGATAGGAAGGCCATTTGACCTACAGACACACCACTCCCATCTTCCCACCCCTTGGCCTGGCAGTGCAATGGAGAAATGAGACTTGAAACACCAATCCCCAGACACCAAGCTAGAAACAATTCTATCAGCCAGATACACTTTTTTTCTCTTTGTCCTCTTCTTTCATTTGTAAATTTCTCTCTTCTCACTACCACATATGAAGGCCATTACACCTACAGACACACCAGTCCCATCTTTTGACCCCTGGGCCAGAAACTGCAAGGGAGGACAGCTCCTTGAAACTCCAGTCCTAGATACCGGAAACAAGAAATCCCTATGTCAGCCAGGTACACTTTTTTTTTCCTCCTTCTCCTCCTCTTTCATTTGTAAATTTCTCTCTTCTCACTACCACATACAAATGCCATTAGACATCAGACATCCTACCCTCATTTTTCCATCCCTGGGTCAGGCACTGCGAGCAAGAACTGCCCCCTTGAAACGCTAGTCCTAGGACCCCCTAGTCAGAAACCCCTCTGCCAGCGAGGGACTCTTTTTATTTTCTCCTTCTCCTCTTCCTACATTTCTAAATTTCTCTCTTCTCACTACCACATGGCCTTTAGACCTCTAGACACATCACTCCCATCTTTTGACCTCTGGGCCAGGAACTGCAAGGGATAACTTCCCCTTGAAATTCCAGTCCCATGACCACCAAGCCAGAAACCTCTATGTCTGCAAGTTACACATGTTTTTCTCTTTCTCCTCTACTTCCATTTGCAAATTTCACACTTACTAATACTGCATAGAAATGCCAGTAGACCTATAGACACACAACTTTCATCTTTCGAACCCTGGGCCAGGCACTGGAAGGGAGATCTGCCCTTTGAAATTACAGTCCCAGGACCCAGAAGCCTGAAACACCTCTATCTGCGAGGTTCATATTTTTTTCTCCTTCTCCTCTTTCATTTGTAAATTTCTCTCTTCTTATTACCACATAGGAAGGCCATTAGACCTACAGACACACCACTCCCATCTTTCCTCCCCTGGGCCAGGAACTCCCCTGGCGAGTGAGAACTGCTCCTTGAAACTCCAGTCCCAGGACCTACAATCCAGAAACACCTCCGTCACTTGGGCCAGGAACTTTGAGGGAGAACTTTCCCTTGAAATTCCAGTACCAGGACCCCCAACCGAGAAACCCCTCTGTTAGCTAGGTACACTTTTTCCCACTCCCATCTTTCCTCCCCTGGGCCAGGAACTCCCCTGGCGAGTGAGAACTGCTCCTTGAAACTCCAGTCCCAGGACCTACAATCCAGAAACACCTCCGTCACTTGGGCCAGGAACTTTGAGGGAGAACTTTCCCTTGAAATTCCAGTACCAGGACCCCCAACCGAGAAACCCCTCTGTTAGCTAGGTACACTTTTTCTTTTTCTACTTCTCCTATTCTTTCATTTGTGAATTTTTCTCTTCCTACTACCACAAAGAAAGGGCATTAGACCTACAGACACCTCACTCCTATCTTTCGACCCCTGGGCAAGAAACAGCATGTGAGAACTGCTCCTTGAATCTCCAATCCCCAGATCCCCAAGCCAGAAACCCCTCAGTCTGCCAGATACAATTTTTTCTTTTCTTTCATTTGTAAATTTTTCTCTTGGCACTACCACACAGGAAGGCTATTAGACCTACAGACACCCTACTCCAGTCGTTCGACCCCTGGGCAAGGAACAGGGAGTGAGAACTGCTCCTTGAAACTCTAATCCCGGGACTCCCAAGCCAAAAACCCTTCAGTCAGTCAGGCACAATTTTTTTTTCTCCTTCTCCTCTTCTTTCATTTGTAAGTTTCTCTCTCCTCACTACTCATAGGAAGGCCATTAGACCTAAATACATCCCACTCACATCTTTGGACCCCTAGGCCAGGAACTGAGAGGGAGAACTGCCCCTTCAAACTCCAGTCACAGGACCCCCATGCCAGAAACCTCACTGTCAGCAAGGTACACTTTTTTTGCCCCTCCTCCTCCTCTTTCATTTCTAAATTTCTCTCTTCTCAATACGACACATGAAGGCATTACACCTACAGACACCCCACTCCAATATGTCAGCCCCTGGACCACGATCTGTGAGGAAAGACTGCCACTTGAAACTCCAGTCCTCAGATAACCAAGCCAGAAATCTCTCAGTCAGTCAGGTACAACTTTTTTTTTCTCCTTCTCCTCTTCTTTCATTTGTAAGTTTCTCTCTCCTCACTACCCATAGGAAGGCCATTAGACCTTCAGACTATTAAATCCAATATGTTGACTCTTGGGCCAGAAACTGCGAGCAAGAAACTGCCCCTTGAAACTCCAGTTCCTGGACTACCAAGCCAGAAACCCCTCTATCAGCCAAGTACACTTTTTTTTTTTCCCCTTCTCCTCTTTATTCATTTGTAAATTTCTCTATTCTCACTACCACATAAGAATTCCATTAGACCTACCCACTACCATATTTCCACCACTGGGACAGGCCCTGCGAGAGATAACTGCCCCTTCAAATTCCAGTCCCAGGACCCCCAAGCCAGAAACCCCTCTGTCAGCCAGGAACACTGTTTTTTTTCTCCTTCTCCTATTCTTCCATTTGTAAATTTCTCTTTTTTACTTTCCTATTGGAAGGCTGGTAGACCTACAGACCCATCACTCCCATCTTTTGACCCCTGGAACAGGAACTGCCAGGGAGATCTTCCACTTCAAACGCCAGTTCAAGGACCCCCATGTCAGAAATCCTACTGTCAGCCAGGTATACATTTTTTTCTCCTTCTCCTTTTCTTTCATTTGTAAATTTCTACCTTCTCACTAGCAGATAGGAAGGCCATTTGACCTACAGACACACCACTCCCATCTTCCCACACCTGGGCCTGGCAGTGCAATGGAGAACCGAGACTTGAAACCCCAGTCTCCAGACACCAAACTAGAAACTATTCTGTCAGCCAGATACACTTTTTCTTCCTCTTTGTCCTCTTCTTTCATTTGTAAATTTCTCTCTTTTTACTACCACATATGAAGGCCATTACACCTACAGACACACCACTCCCATCTTTCAACCACTGTGCCAGGAACTGCAAGGGAGGACAGGTGCTTGAAACTCCTGTCCTAGATACCTGAAGCAAGAAACCCCTATATCAACCGGGAACACTTTTTTTTTTCCTTCTTCTCCTCTTCTTTCATTTGTAAATTTCTCTCTTCTCACTACCACATAGAAATGCCATTAGCTCTACAGACATCATACCCTCATTTCTCCATCCCTGGGCCAGGCACTGAGAGGAAGAACTGCCCCTGGAAATGCTAGTCCAAGGATCCCCAAGTCAGAAACCCCTCTGCCAGCGAGGGACTCTTTATTTTCTCCTTCTCCTCTTCTTACATTTCTAAATTTCTCTCTTGTCACTACCACATGGGAAGGCCTTTAGACCTACAGACACACCACTCCCATCTTTTGACCTCTGGGCCAGGAACTGCGAGGGATAACTTCCCCTTGAAACTCCAGTCCCATGACCACCAAGCCAGAAACCTCTATGTCTGCAAGGTACACATTTTTTTTTCTCTTTCTCCTCTACTTCCATTTGCAAATTTCACTCTTCTTAATACTGCATAGGAACGCCAGTAGACCTACAGACACACCACTTTTATCTTTTGAACCCTGGGCCAGGCACTGCAAGAGAGAACTGCCCTTTGAAATTACAGTCCCCAAACCCACAAGCCTGAAACACCTCTATCTGCGAGGTTCACTTTTTTTATCTCTTTCTCCTCTTCTTTCATTTGTAAATTTCTCTCTTCTTACTACCACATAGAAAGGTCATTAGACCTACAGACACACCACTTCCATCTTTCGACCCGTGGGCCAGGAACTGCGAGGAGAACTGCCCCTTAAATCTCCAGTCCCAGGATCTAAAGGCCATGAATCTCTCTGTTAGCCAGGTACACTTTTATTTTTTCTCCTCCTCTTCCTTCATTTGTAAATTTCTCTTTTCTAACTACCAGATAGAAAGGCCATTAAAGCTAAAGACACCCCTTTACCAAGTTTTGATCCCTTGTCCAGGAACTGCGAGTGAGAACTGCTCCTTGAAACTCCAGTCCCAGGACCTACAAGCCAGAAACACCTCTGTCAGCCAGGAACACATTTTTTTCTCCCTCTTCTCTTCTTTCATTTCTAAATTTCCCTCTTTTCTTTTCTACATTGGAAGGCCATTAGTGCAACAGACACACCACTCCCATCTTTCCACCCCTGGGCCAGGAACTTTGAGGGAGAACTTTTCCTTGAAACTCTAGTACCAGAACCCCCAACCGAGAACCCCCTATGCTAGCTAGGTACAATTTTTTTTTCTCCTTCTCCTCTTCTTTCATTTGGAAATTTCTCTCTTCTCACTACCACATAGGAAGGCTATTAGACCTACAGACATCCAACTCCCATCTTTCTCTGCTTGGGGATGAAGTACGACAGAGAGCTGCCCCTTGAAATTCTAGTCCCTGGAGCCCCAGGCCAGAAGCTCTCTGTCAGCTGGTACAATTTTTTTTCTCATTCTCCTTTTCTTTCATTTGTAAATTTTTCTCTTGGCATTACCACACAGGAAGGCCATTAGACCTACAGACACCCCACTCCAATCTTTAGGCCTGTGGATAAGGAACTGCGAGTGAGAACTGCTCCTTGAAACTCCAATTCCCGGACCCCCAAGCCAGAAACCCCTCAGTCTGCCAGGTACAATGTTTTCTTTCTCTTTCTTCTCTTCTTTCATTTGTATATGTTTCTCTCTCCTCACTACTCATAGGAAGGCCATTAGACCTAAAGACACCCCACTCCCATCTTTGGACCCCTAGGCCAGGAACTGAGAGGGAGAATTGCCCCTTCAAATTTCAGTCATAGGACCCTCATGCCAGAAACCTCACTGTCAGCAAGGTACACTTTTTTTTCCTCCTTCTCCTCTTCTTTCATTTGTAAATTTCTCTCTTCTCAATACCACATAGGAAGGCCATTAGACCTACAGACACTCCACTGCCATATTTCCACAACTGGGACAGGCCCTACGAGAGATAACTGCCCCTTCAAATTCCAGTCCCAGGACCCCTAATTCAGAAACACCTCTGTCAGCCAGGAACACTTCTATTCTTCCATTTGTAAATTTTTCTCCTTTTACTATCCTATAGGAAGGTAATTAGATTTTCAGACCTACCACTCCCATCTTTTGACCCCTGAGCCAGGAACTGCCAGGAAGAACTTCCCCTTCAAACTCCAGTTCAAGGACCCCCATGCCAGAAATTCCACTGTCAGTCAGGTGTACATTTTTTTTTCTCTTTCTCCTCTTCTTTCATTTGTAAATTTCTACCCTCTCAGTAACAGATAGGAAGGCCATTAGACCTACAGACACACCACTCCCATCTTCAAACTCCTGGGCCTGGCACTGTGATGGAGAACTGCAACTTGAAACCCCAGTCCCCAGACACCAAGCTAGAAACCATTCTGTCAGCCAGATACACTTTTTTTTTTTCTCTTTGTCCTCTTCTTTCATTTGTAAATTTCTCTCTTCTCACTATCACATATGAAGGCCATTACACCTACAGACACACCACTTCCATTTTCTACACATGTGCCAGGAACTACAAGGGAGGGCAGCTCCTTGAAACTCCAGTCTCAGATACCTGAAGCAAGAAACCCTTATATCAGCCAGGTACACTTTTTTTCCCCTCCTTCTCCTCTTCTTTCATTTGTAAATTTCTCTTTTCTCACTACCACATAGAAATACCATTAGACCTGCAGACATCCTACCCTCATCTTTCCATCCCTGGGTCAGGCACTGTGAGCAAGAACTGCTGCTTGAAACTCTAGTCCTAGAAACCCCAAGTCAGAAACTCCTCTGCCACTCTTTTTTTTTTTTTTTTCTCTTCCTCTTCTTACATTTCTAAATTTCTCTCTTCTCACTACCACATGGGAAGGCCTTTAGACCTACACACACTCCCATCTTTCGACCCTTGGGCCAGGAACTGCGAGGGAGAATTGCCCTTTGAAACTCCAGTCCCAGGACCCACAAGCCTGAAACACTTCTATCTGCGAGGTTCATTTTTTTTATCTCCTTCTCCTCTTTTTTCATTTGTAAATTTCTCTCTTCTCACTACCACATAGGAAGGTCATTAAAACTACAGACACACTACTTCCATCTTTCTACCTCTGGGCCAGGAATTGCAAAGGAGAACTGCCCCTTGAAACTCCAGTCCCAGGATCCCCAAGTCACAAACCCCTTTGTCAGCCATGTATACTTTTATTTTTTCTCCTCCTCTTTTTCATTTATAAATTTCTCTCTGCTCACTATTACATAGGAAGGCCATTTGACACATACACACACACCACTACCAAGTTTTGACCCCTGGGACAGGAACTGTGAGGGAGAACTGCCACTTGAAACTCCAGTTCCAGAACCCCAAGCCAGAAACCCTTGGATTAGCCAGATATACTTTGTTTTTCTCCTTCTCTTCTTTCATTTGTAAATTTTTGTCTTCTCACTACCACATTGGAAGGCCATTAAAACTAGACACACCCCTCCCATCTTTTGTCCCATCTACCAGTAATTCTGAGGGAGAATTTCCCCTTAAAACTCCAGTCACAAGACCCCCAAAGGGAAAACCCTCTGTCAGCCAGGTACACTTTTTTTTTTTTTGGTCCTTCTCCTCTTCTTCAATTTGTAAATTTCTCTTCAAACTTCCACATAGGAAGGGCATTTAAGCTAAAGACACCCCACTCCCATCTTTCAACCACTGGGCCAGGCACTGTGAGAGAGAACTAGCACTTGAAACTCCAGTCCCAGGACCCCCAAGCCAGAAACCCCTCTGTCAGCCAGGTACACATTTTTATTTTTTCTCCTTCTCCTCTTCTTCCATTTGTAAATTCCTCTCTTTTTACTACCACGTAGGAAGGCCATTAGACCAATGGACACACCACTCCCATCTTTCGACCCCTGGGCCAGGAACTGCAATGGAGAACTGCCCCTTCAAACTCCAGTCCAAGGACTACCATGCAAGAAACCCCACTGTCAGCCAGGTACACTTTTTTTTTTTCTCCTTCTCCTTTTCTTTCCTTTGTAAATTTCTCTCTTCTCACTACCACTTAGGAAGGCCTTTAGACCTACAGACACCATACCCTCATCTTTCGAACCCTGGGCCAGGCACTGTGATGAGTACTTCCCCTTGAAACTCTAGTCCTAGGACCGTCAAGCCAGAAACCCCTCTGTAAGCCAGGTACAATTTTTTTTTCTCCTTCTCCTCTTCTTTCATTTGTAAATATATCTCTTCTTAGTACAACATAGGAAGGCCATTAGAGCTACAGACACCCCACTCCCATCTTTTGACGCCTGGGCTAGGAACTGTGAGGGAGAGCTGCCCCTTAAAATTCCAGCCCCATGACCCCCAAGCCAGAAACCCCTCTGCCAGGGAGCTACATTTTTTTTGTCTCCTTCTCTTTTCATTGGTAAATTTCTCTCTTCTCACTACCACAAAGGAAGGCCAGTAGCCCTACAGACACCCCACTCCCAACTGTTGACACCTGGGCCAGACAGTGCAAGGGACAACTGCCCCTTGAAACACCATTCTCAGGACCTCAATCCAGAAACCCCTCTGTCAGCCAGGTACATTGTTTTTTTCTCCTCCTGTTCTTTCATTTGTAAATTTCTCTCTTCTCACTACTCAAAGGAAGGCCATTAGACCTACTGACACACCACTTCTATCTTTCAACCCCTGGACCAGTCACTGTGAAGGAGAACTGCACCTTGAAACTCCAGTTCAAGGAAACCCAAGCCAGAAACACCTCTGTAAGCCAGGTACACTTTTTGTTTTTCTCCTTCTCTTCTTCTTTCATTTGTAAATTTCTCTCTTCTTACTACTGCATAGGAAGGCTAGTAGACCTACAGACACTTCACTCCCATACTTTGATCCCTGGGGTAGGAACTGCGAGGGATAATTGTCCCTTGAAAGTCCAATCCCAAATCCTCCAAGGCGGAAAACCCTCAGGTAGCTAGGTACACTATTTTTTTCCTCCTTCTCTTCTTCTGTCATTTGTAAATTTCTCTTTTCTCACAACCACTTGGGAAGGCCATTAGACCTACTACAGACAACTAACTTCCATCTTTAGCCCCATGGGCAGGAACTGTAATGGAGAACCGCCCTTTGAAATTCTAGTCTCTGGAACCCCAGGCCAGATACTCTCTGTCAGCTGGTACACTTTTTTTTCCCTCATTTTCCTCTTCGTTCACCTGTAAATTTTTCTCTTCACACTATCATAAAGGAAGACTGCTAGACCTAAAGTCACCCCACTCCTGTATTTTGACCCCTGGGCAATGAACAGCGAAGAAGAACTGTGACTTGAAACTCCAGTCCCTGGACCCCCAAGCCAGAAATCCCTCTGTCAGCCAGGTATAATTTTTTATTTCTCCTTCTCCTCTTCTTTCATTTGTAAAATTATCTCTTCTCACTACAACATAGGAAAGCCATTAGACCTACAGACACCCCACTCCCATGTTTCAAACCCTGGCCCAGGCACTGACAGGGAGAACTGCCCATTGAAACTCCAGTCCCTGGACCTCCAAACCAGAAACCCCACTGTCAGCCAGGTACACCGTTTCTTTTCTCCTTCTCCTCTTTCATTTGTAAATTTCTCTCTTCTTACTACCACATAGGAAGGTCATTAGATCTACAGACACACCACTCCCATCTTTCGACCCCTGGGCCAGTAACTGCAAGAACTGTCCCTTTTAATCTCCAGTCCCAGGATCCTGCAGCCACTAACACCTCTGTCAGCCAGGTACACTTTTATTTTTTCTCTTCCTCTTCTTTCATTTGTAAATTTCTCTCTTCTAACTACCACCACCTAGAGAGGCCATGAAAGTGAAAGACACCCCTCTCCCATGTTTTGACCCCGGGGCCGGGAACTGCAGGTGAGAACTGCTCCTTGAAACTCCAGTCCCAGGACCTACAAGCCAGAAACACCTCTGTCAGCCAGAACACTTTTTTTCCCACCCCTCTGTCAGCAAGGTATGCATTTTTTCCTCCAGTACAAACACCCCTCTCCTCTTCTTTCATTTCCAAATTTCTCTCTCCTCTTTTCTACATAAGAAGGCCATTAGTGCAACAGACACACCACTCCCAACTTTCCACCCCTGGGCCAGGAACTTTGAGGGAGAACTTTCCCTTGAAACTCCAGTACCAGGACCCCCAACCGAGAACACATCTGTTAGCTAGGTACACTTTTTCTTTTTCTCCTTCTCTTCTTTCAATTGGAAATTTCTCCCTTCTCACTCCCACATAGGACGGCCATTAGACCTACACACACCCCATTACCATCTTTCGACCTCTGGGCCAAGCACTGTGGAAAAGAACTGCTCCTTGAAACTCCAGTCCCAGGAACCCTAAGCCAGAAACCCCTCTGTCAGCCAGGTACACTTTTTTTTTTCTCTTTCTCCTCTTTTTTCATTTGAAAATTTCTCTATTCTCACTTTCACATAGAAAGGCCATTAGACCTATAGACACCCCATTGCCATCTTTCGAACCCTGGGTCAGGAACTACAAGGTAAAACTGCCCCTTCAAACTCCAGTCCCAGGACTCTCAAGCCTGGAAGCCCTCTGTCAGCCTGATACACTTTTTTTTTCTCCTTTTCCTCTTCTCTCATTTGTAAATTTGTCTCTTCTCCTACCACATAAGACGTCCATTACTTGGCTCACTGAGGGGTTTCAGGCTTGAGGATCCTGGGACTAGAGTTTCAAGGTGCAATTCTCCCTCTCTGTTCCTGGCCCAGGTTGTCTCTGTGTCTCTGTCCCTATCTCTCTCTGTTTCTGTCCTATCGATTTTTTCTAATTTTCACTGTTTATGTTTTTTTTAAAGGTAAAATTATTCTCTTGCTCTCAGCCCCACCTTTTCTTTTTTTAATAATCCCTTCTGGTCCTTCCACCCAGATAGGAGAATTGTGGAGGCCTTCAGAAAATGATTTCTCATGGCTTCTGAAAAGTAGTCATTTCAGAGGATGGGAAAAATGAAGAGTTTCTACCGATAATTCAGCCTCCAGCAAACAAAGTTAGAGTGATAGGGAGTCCCTTTGGCCTTCTATGTGTCTCTGTCCTTGTATCTCTGCTTCTCTCCTCCCATTTTTTTTGTAATTTTTACTTCTTATGATATTTTTAAATGTAAAAGTTTTCTTTTGCTCACAACTCCACCTTTTAGTTTGTTAATAATCACTTTGGTCTTTCCATCCAGACAGGACAGTTGATGAGGCCTTCAGAAAAGGATTCCTCATGGCTCCTGCAAAGTAGTCATTTCAGGGGATTGGAAAAATGAGTTTCTACCAATAATTCAGCCTCCAGAAACAAAGCTAGAGTGGTAGGGAGCCCCTCTGGCCTTCTATGTGTCTCTGTGTCCCTGTCCTTGTCTCTCTCTGTTTTTGTCTTCTCATTTTTTTGTAATTTTTACTTTTGATAATTATTTAGAAGGTAAAGTTTTTCTCTTGCTCATGGCTCCACCTTTTGTTTTGTGAATAACCTCCTCTGGTCTTTTGGCTCAAGCAGGTGAGTTGAGGAGGCCTTCAGAAGAGGATGCCTCATGGCTCCTACAAAGTAGTCATTTAAAGGGACAGGAAAAATGAAGAGTTTCTACAGAAAATTCAGCCACCAGCAAACAAAGCTTGCGTGGTAGGAAGCCCCTGTGGCTTCTATCTGTTTCTGTGTCTCTGTTCATTTTTCTCTCTGCTTCTGTCCTCTCATTTTTTCTGTAATTTTTCCATTATATGATTTTTTTTTTAAACTCTTTTTTTTTTTTTTTTCTCTTCCTCTTCTTACATTTCTAAATTTCTCTCTTCTCACTACCACATGGGAAGGCCTTTAGACCTACACACACTCCCATCTTTCGACCCTTGGGCCAGGAACTGCGAGGGAGAATTGCCCTTTGAAACTCCAGTCCCAGGACCCACAAGCCTGAAACACTTCTATCTGCGAGGTTCATTTTTTTTATCTCCTTCTCCTCTTTTTTCATTTGTAAATTTCTCTCTTCTCACTACCACATAGGAAGGTCATTAAAACTACAGACACACTACTTCCATCTTTCTACCTCTGGGCCAGGAATTGCAAAGGAGAACTGCCCCTTGAAACTCCAGTCCCAGGATCCCCAAGTCACAAACCCCTTTGTCAGCCATGTATACTTTTATTTTTTCTCCTCCTCTTTTTCATTTATAAATTTCTCTCTGCTCACTATTACATAGGAAGGCCATTTGACATACAGGCACACCACTACCAAGTTTTGACCCCTGGGACAGGAACTGTGAGGGAGAACTGCCACTTGAAACTCCAGTTCCAGAACCCCAAGCCAGAAACCCTTGGATTAGCCAGATATACTTTGTTTTTCTCCTTCTCTTCTTTCATTTGTAAATTTTTGTCTTCTCACTACCACATTGGAAGGCCATTAAAACTAGACACACCCCTCCCATCTTTTGTCCCATCTACCAGTAATTCTGAGGGAGAATTTCCCCTTAAAACTCCAGTCACAAGACCCCCAAAGGGAAAACCCTCTGTCAGCCAGGTACACTTTTTTTTTTTTGGTCCTTCTCCTCTTCTTCAATTTGTAAATTTCTCTTCAAACTTCCACATAGGAAGGGCATTTAAGCTAAAGACACCCCACTCCCATCTTTCAACCACTGGGCCAGGCACTGTGAGAGAGAACTAGCACTTGAAACTCCAGTCCCAGGACCCCCAAGCCAGAAACCCCTCTGTCAGCCAGGTACACATTTTTATTTTTTCTCCTTCTCCTCTTCTTCCATTTGTAAATTCCTCTCTTTTTACTACCACGTAGGAAGGCCATTAGACCAATGGACACACCACTCCCATCTTTCGACCCCTGGGCCAGGAACTGCAATGGAGAACTGCCCCTTCAAACTCCAGTCCAAGGACTACCATGCAAGAAACCCCACTGTCAGCCAGGTACACTTTTTTTTTTTCTCCTTCTCCTTTTCTTTCCTTTGTAAATTTCTCTCTTCTCACTACCACTTAGGAAGGCCTTTAGACCTACAGACACCATACCCTCATCTTTCGAACCCTGGGCCAGGCACTGTGATGAGTACTTCCCCTTGAAACTCTAGTCCTAGGACCGTCAAGCCAGAAACCCCTCTGTAAGCCAGGTACAATTTTTTTTTCTCCTTCTCCTCTTCTTTCATTTGTAAATATATCTCTTCTTAGTACAACATAGGAAGGCCATTAGAGCTACAGACACCCCACTCCCATCTTTTGACGCCTGGGCTAGGAACTGTGAGGGAGAGCTGCCTTTTAAAATTCCAGCCCCATGACCCCCAAGCCAGAAACCCCTCTGCCAGGGAGCTACATTTTTTTTGTCTCCTTCTCTTTTCATTGGTAAATTTCTCTCTTCTCACTACCACAAAGGAAGGCCAGTAGCCCTACAGACACCCCACTCCCAACTGTTGACACCTGGGCCAGACAGTGCAAGGGACAACTGCCCCTTGAAACACCATTCTCAGGACCTCAATCCAGAAACCCCTCTGTCAGCCAGGTACATTGTTTTTTTCTCCTCCTGTTCTTTCATTTGTAAATTTCTCTCTTCTCACTACTCAAAGGAAGGCCATTAGACCTACTGACACACCACTTCTATCTTTCAACCCCTGGACCAGTCACTGTGAAGGAGAACTGCACCTTGAAACTCCAGTTCAAGGAAACCCAAGCCAGAAACACCTCTGTAAGCCAGGTACACTTTTTGTTTTTCTCCTTCTCTTCTTCTTTCATTTGTAAATTTCTCTCTTCTTACTACTGCATAGGAAGGCTAGTAGACCTACAGACACTTCACTCCCATACTTTTATCCCTGGGGTAGGAACTGCGAGGGATAATTGTCCCTTGAAAGTCCAATCCCAAATCCTCCAAGGCGGAAAACCCTCAGGTAGCTAGGTACACTATTTTTTTCCTCCTTCTCTTCTTCTGTCATTTGTAAATTTCTCTTTTCTCACAACCACTTGGGAAGGCCATTAGACCTACTACAGACAACTAACTTCCATCTTTAGACCCATGGGCAGGAACTGTAATGGAGAACCGCCCTTTGAAATTCTAGTCTCTGGAACCCCAGGCCAGATACTCTCTGTCAGCTGGTACACTTTTTTTTCCCTCATTTTCCTCTTCGTTCACCTGTAAATTTTTCTCTTCACACTATCATAAAGGAAGACTGCTAGACCTAAAGTCACCCCACTCCTGTATTTTGACCCCTGGGCAATGAACAGCGAAGAAGAACTGTGACTTGAAACTCCAGTCCCTGGACCCCCAAGCCAGAAATCCCTCTGTCAGCCAGGTATAATTTTTTATTTCTCCTTCTCCTCTTCTTTCATTTGTAAAATTATCTCTTCTCACTACAACATAGGAAAGCCATTAGACCTACAGACACCCCACTCCCATGTTTCAAACCCTGGCCCAGGCACTGACAGGGAGAACTGCCCATTGAAACTCCAGTCCCTGGACCTCCAAACCAGAAACCCCACTGTCAGCCAGGTACACCGTTTCTTTTCTCCTTCTCCTCTTTCATTTGTAAATTTCTCTCTTCTTACTACCACATAGGAAGGTCATTAGATCTACAGACACACCACTCCCATCTTTCGACAGACCCCCCCCCCCCATCTTTCGCCCCCTGGGCCAGTAACTGCAAGAACTGTCCCTTTTAATCTCCAGTCCCAGGATCCTGCAGCCACTAACACCTCTGTCAGCCAGGTACACTTTTATTTTTTCTCTTCCTCTTCTTTCATTTGTAAATTTCTCTCTTCTAACTACCACCACCTAGAGAGGCCATGAAAGTGAAAGACACCCCTCTCCCATGTTTTGACCCCGGGGCCGGGAACTGCAGGTGAGAACTGCTCCTTGAAACTCCAGTCCCAGGACCTACAAGCCAGAAACACCTCTGTCAGCCAGAACACTTTTTTTCCCACCCCTCTGTCAGCAAGGTATGCATTTTTTCCTCCAGTACAAACACCCCTCTCCTCTACTTTCATTTCCAAATTTCTCTCTCCTCTTTTCTACATAAGAAGGCCATTAGTGCAACAGACACACCACTCCCAACTTTCCACCCCTGGGCCAGGAACTTTGAGGGAGAACTTTCCCTTGAAACTCCAGTACCAGGACCCCCAACCGAGAACACATCTGTTAGCTAGGTACACTTTTTCTTTTTCTCCTTCTCTTCTTTCAATTGGAAATTTCTCCCTTCTCACTCCCACATAGGACGGCCATTAGACCTACACACACCCCATTACCATCTTTCGACCTCTGGGCCAAGCACTGTGGAAAAGAACTGCTCCTTGAAACTCCAGTCCCAGGAACCCTAAGCCAGAAACCCCTCTGTCAGCCAGGTACACTTTTTTTTTTCTCTTTCTCCTCTTTTTTCATTTGAAAATTTCTCTATTCTCACTTTCACATAGAAAGGCCATTAGACCTATAGACACCCCATTGCCATCTTTCGAACCCTGGGTCAGGAACTACAAGGTAAAACTGCCCCTTCAAACTCCAGTCCCAGGACTCTCAAGCCTGGAAGCCCTCTGTCAGCCTGATACACTTTTTTTTTCTCCTTTTCCTCTTCTCTCATTTGTAAATTTGTCTCTTCTCCTACCACATAAGACGTCCATTACTTGGCTCACTGAGGGGTTTCAGGCTTGAGGATCCTGGGACTAGAGTTTCAAGGTGCAATTCTCCCTCTCTGTTCCTGGCCCAGGTTGTCTCTGTGTCTCTGTCCCTATCTCTCTCTGTTTCTGTCCTATCGATTTTTTCTAATTTTCACTGTTTATGTTTTTTTTAAAGGTAAAATTATTCTCTTGCTCTCAGCCCCACCTTTTCTTTTTTTAATAATCCCTTCTGGTCCTTCCACCCAGATAGGAGAATTGTGGAGGCCTTCAGAAAATGATTTCTCATGGCTTCTGAAAAGTAGTCATTTCAGAGGATGGGAAAAATGAAGAGTTTCTACCGATAATTCAGCCTCCAGCAAACAAAGTTAGAGTGATAGGGAGTCCCTTTGGCCTTCTATGTGTCTCTGTCCTTGTATCTCTGCTTCTCTCCTCCCATTTTTTTTGTAATTTTTACTTCTTATGATATTTTTAAATGTAAAAGTTTTCTTTTGCTCACAACTCCACCTTTTAGTTTGTTAATAATCACTTTGGTCTTTCCATCCAGACAGGACAGTTGATGAGGCCTTCAGAAAAGGATTCCTCATGGCTCCTGCAAAGTAGTCATTTCAGGGGATTGGAAAAATGAGTTTCTAACAATAATTCAGCCTCCAGAAACAAAGCTAGAGTGGTAGGGAGCCCCTCTGGCCTTCTATGTGTCTCTGTGTCCCTGTCCTTGTCTCTCTCTGTTTTTGTCTTCTCATTTTTTTGTAATTTTTACTTTTGATAATTATTTAGAAGGTAAAGTTTTTCTCTTGCTCATGGCTCCACCTTTTGTTTTGTGAATAACCTCCTCTGGTCTTTTGGCTCAAGCAGGTGAGTTGAGGAGGCCTTCAGAAGAGGATGCCTCATGGCTCCTACAAAGTAGTCATTTAAAGGGACAGGAAAAATGAAGAGTTTCTACAGAAAATTCAGCCACCAGCAAACAAAGCTTGCGTGGTAGGAAGCCCCTGTGGCTTCTATCTGTTTCTGTGTCTCTGTTCATTTTTCTCTCTGCTTCTGTCCTCTCATTTTTTCTGTAATTTTTCCATTATATGATTTTTTTTTTAAAGGTAACATTTTTCTCTTGCTCTCAGCTCTACCTTTGGCTTGTTAATAATCCCCTCTGGTCCTTCCACCCAGGGAGGAGAGTTGAGGAGGCCTTCAGAAGAGGATTCCTCATAGCTCCTGCAAAGTAGTCATTTCAAGGGAGAGGAAAAATGAAGAGTTTCTACAGATAATTCAGCCTCCAGCAAACAAAGCTAGCATAGTAGGGAGCCTCTTTTGCATTCTATCTGTCTCTGTGTCTCTGTCCTTGTCTCTCTCTGCTTCTGTCCTCTAATTTTTATGTAATTTTCCTCGTTATGATTTTTTTAAAGGTAAAGTTTTTCTCCTGCTTTCAGCACCACCTTTTGTTTTGTTAATAATCTGGTCCTTTCGCTAAGGCAGGAGAGTTGAGGAGGTCTTCAGAAGAGGATTCCTCATGGCTCCTGCAAAGTAGTCATTCCAGGAGACAGGAAAAATGATTCAGCCTCCAGTAAACAAAGCTAGTGTGGTAAGGAGCCCCTCTCGCCTTCTATCTGTCTCTGTGTCTCTGTTCTTGTCTCTCTCTGCATCTGTACTCTCAGTTTTTTGTAATTTTAACTTTTTATGATTTTTTTAATGGTAAAGTTTTTTTCTTGCTCACAACTCTACATTCTGTTTTGTCAATAAAACCCTCTGGTCCTTCTGCGCAGGCAGGAGAGTTTAAGAGACATTCAAAATAGGATTCTTCATAGATCCTGCAAAGTAGTCATTTCAGGGGACAGTAAAAATGAAGAGTCTCTACCGATACCTCAGCCTCCAGCAAACAAAGCTAGCATGGTAGGGAGACCCTCTGGCCTTCTATCTGTCTCTGTGTCTCCGTACTGGTCTCTTTCAGCTTCTGTTCTATCATTTTTTCATAATTTTACCTTTTTCTGATTTTTTTAAAGGTAAAGTTTTTCTCTTGTTCTCAGCTCCACCTTTTGTTTTGTCAATAAACCCCTCTGGTCCTTCTGCCCAGGCAGGAGAGTTGAAGTGATGTTCAGAATAGGATTCTTCTTAAATCTTGCAAAGTAGTCATTACAGGAAACAGAAAAAATGAGGTATTTGTACCGATAATCCAGCCTCCAGAAAACAAAGCTAGCATGTTAGTGAGCCCCTCTGGCCTTCTATCTGTCTCTGTGTCTCCATACTGTTCTCTCTCTGCTTCTCTCCTCTCATTTTTTTAAATAATTTTTCCTTTTAATGATTTTTTTAAAGGAAAAGTTTTTCTCTTGCTCTCAGCTTCACCTTTTTTTTTTTTTTTTTTTTTTTTTTTTAATATTACCCCTCGGAAATCCCGCCCAGGC
>NW_006204675.1:600238-604050 GCF_000334495.1 Tupaia belangeri chinensis | reverse complement strand
GCAGGAGAGTTGAGGAGGCCCTCAGAAGACATTGCCTCATGGCTCCTGCAAAACAGTAATCTCAGGGGGCAGGAAAAATGAAGACTTTCTACCAAAAATTTAGCCTTTAGCAAACAAAGCAATCTTGGTTGGAAGCCACTCTGGCTTCTATCTGTGTCTGTGTCTCTTTCCTTGTCTCTCTCTGCTTCTGTCCTCTCATTTTTTGGTAATTTTTGTGTTTTATGATTTTCTTAAAGGTATAGTTTTTCTCTTGCTCTCTGCTCCACCTTTGGTTTTGTTAATAATCCCTCTGGTCTTTCCACCCAGGCAGGAGAGTTGAGGAGGCCTTCAGAAGAGGATTCCTAATGACTGCTGCAAAGTAGTCATTTCAGGGTTCAGGGAAAATGAAGAGTTTCTACCAATAACTCAGCCTCCAACAAACAAAGCTAGCTTGTTTTACATCCTCTCTGGCTTTCTATCTGTCTCTGTGCCTCTGTCCTGGTCTCTCTATGCTTCTGTCCTCTCATTTTTTTGTAATTTGTTTTTTTTTTTTTTTTACACATTTTTAAGAGTAAAGATTTTCTCTTGCTCTAAGCTCCACCTTTTGTTTTGTTAATGATCCCCTCTAGTCCTTCCATCCAAGCAAGGGAGTTCAGAAGGCCTTCAGAAGAGCAGTCCTCATGGTTCCTGCAAAGTGTTCATTTCAGGGGACAGGAAAAATGAAGTTTCTACCGAAAATTCAACCTCCAGCAAACAGAGCTCGCGTGGTAGGGAGCCCCTCTGGCCTTTTATCTGTCTTTGTGTCTCGGTCCTGGTCTGTCTCTGCTTCTATCCTCTCATTTTTTTGTAGCTTTTCCTTTTTATGATTATTTTAAAGGTATAGTTTTTCTCTTGCTCTCAGTTCCACCTTTTGTTTTGTTAATAATTCCCTCTTTACCTTCCGCCCAGGCAGGAGAATTGAGGGGGCCTTCAGAAGAGGATTTCTCATGGCTCCTGCAAAGTAGTCATTTCAGGGGACAGGAAAAATGAAGTGTTTCTACTGATAATTCACCCACCAGTAAACAAAGCTACCATGGTAGAGTCCCTTTGACCTTCTATCTGTTCCTGTGACTGTCCTGTTCTCTCTTTGCTTCTGTCCTCTCATTTTTTGGTAATTTTTCTTGTTTAGGATTGTTTAAAATATAAACTTTTCTACTTGCTCACAGCTCCACACTTTGTTTTGTTAATTATTGCTCTGCTCCTCCTATCCAGGGAGAAGAGGCTGGACCTTCAGAAGAAGGATCCTCATGGCTCCAATGAATGAGATATTTCAGGGAATTAAGATTTTCTACTGTTAATTCAGACTCTTGCAAACAAGGTAGCGGTAGGGAGCGCCCACCTCCGCACTGTCAACCTTCTATTCCTGTTTCTGTGTCTTGGTTCCTGTCTCTCAAGGCTTCTGTATTCTCTCTTTTGTTTGGTAATATTTTCTTTTTACACTTTTATTAAAAGGCACAGTTAATCTCTGGCCCTCAGCACCACTTTTTATTTTGTTAATTATCTCTCTGGTCTTCCCACCCAGGCAGAAGAGGCTGGGCCTTCAGAAGAAGGTTCCACATGGCTCCAGCAAAGTGTGCCACGCAGTTTTCTATTTGGGGTTTTTTGATAATTCAGCCTCCAGCTAACGAGATAGCAATAGGGAGACCCCCGCAACCCCCTGCCTTCTACCTCTGTTTCTGTGCCTCGATTCCTGTCTCTCACTGTGTCTGTCTTCCCTCTTTTTGGTAATTTTTCCTTTTTGACACATTTTTAAAATGCACAGTTTTTCTGTCTCTTGGCTCCATCTTTTATCTTGGCAATTATTGCTCAGTTTCTCCCACCCGGGCAGAAGAGGGTGGGCCTTCAGAAGAAGGTTCCACCTGACTCCAGCGAACTAGATATTTCAGGGAATGAAGATTTTCTACTGATAATTCAGACTCCAGCAAACGAGGGGGATGACTATTGCTTAACCTTATGAAGTCAAATGGTAGACATTTTCCGTCACCTGTTTTTATTGGACAAGAGCACCAGGTCCATTTAGTTAAACTGTTTCTTTTTTTTTTTTTTTTTTTTTACACTTTTTTAAAAAAAGCAATGTTTTTCTCTGGCTCTCAGGTCAATCTTTTATCTTGGTAAATATTACTGTGTTCATCCCACCAAGGCAGATGAGGGCAGACATTCAGAAGAAGGTTCAACGTGGCTCCAGCGAACTGGATATCTCAGGGAATGAAGATTTTCTACTGGTAATTTAGCCACCAGCTAACGATCTAGCAGTACGGAGCACACACCACATCACCCCCAACCTTCAATCTCTGTTTCTGTTTCTCGTTTCCTGTCTCTCCCTGCTTCTGTCTTCCTTTTTTTTTTTTTAATTCTTTCTTTTTACACTTTTTTAAAAGGCACAGTTTTTCTTTGGCTCTCAGCTCCAACTTTTATCTTGTTAATTATCATTCCAGTACTCCCACACAGGAAGAAGTTGCCAGGCCTTCCAAAGAGGTTTCCACATGGATCCAACACACTTGTTATTTCAGGGAATCAAGATTTTCTACTATTATTTCAGCCTCCAGCAAATGAGCTAGTGGTAGTGAGCCACCTCCCCACTCAGCACCTCCAGCCTTCTCTTTTTCTTGCCTCGGTTCCTGTCTCTCCCTGCTTCTGTCTTCTGTATTTTAAATAAATTTTTACATTTTTTAAAAAAAGCACAGTTATTCTATGGCTCTCAGCTCCAACTTTTATCTTGTTAATTATAGCTCTTGGCCTCCCACCATGGCAGAAGGGGCCAGGCCTTCAGTAGAAGGTTCAACATAGATCAAGCAAACTAGATACATCAGGGAATGAGGATTTTCTACTGATAATTCATCCTCCAGCAAACAAGCTAGCAGAAGGGAGCCCTGGCCCATCAACCCCAGCCATCTATCTCTTTTGGTATGTCTCAGTTCCTGTCTCTCCTTGCATCTCTTTTTCCTTTTTTGTAATTTTTCATTTTTAAACTTTTTAAAAGGCACAGTTTTTCTCTGGCTCTAAGCTCTACTTTTTACCTTGTTAATTATCGCTCTGGTTCTCCCACCCAGGTAGAGACGGCCGGGAATTCAGAAGAGGGTTCTGCATGTCTACAACAAACTAGATATTTCAGGGAATGAAGATTTTCTACTGCTGATTCAGCCTCCAGCAAATGAGCTAGCAGTAGGTACTCCCCCATGCACCCCCAGCCTTCTATCTCTGTTTCTGTGTTTCAGTTTCTGTCTCACCCTGCTTCTGTCTTCCTTTTTTTTTTGTAATTTTTCTTTTTTCAATTTTTTAAAATGGCACAGTGTTTCTCTGGCTCTCAACTCCACCTTTTATCTTCTTAATTATCACTGTAGTCATCCCACCTAGGCAGAAGATGCCAGACATTCAGAAGATGGACCCACATGGCTCCAGCAAACGAGATATTTCAGGGAATGAAGATTTTCTACTGGCATTTCAGCCTCCAGCAAACGAGCTAGCAGTAGGGAGCACCCATTTTCACACACCCAAATTCTATCTCTGTTTCTGTGTCTCGGTTCCTATCTCTCCTGGCATCTGTATTCTCTTTTTATTTGTAATTTTTCCTTTTTACACTTTTTTTAAAAGGCACAGTTTTTCTCTGGTTCTCAGCTCTACTTTTTATCTTGTTAATTATCGCTCTGGTTCTCCATCCCAGGCAGAAGTGGCCGGGACTTTAGAAGAAGGTTCCACATGTCTCCAACAAACTAGATATTTCAGGGAATGAAGATTTTCTACTGCTAATTAAGCCTCCATCAAATGAGCTGGCAGTAGGGGACCCCCCCCCCCCC